>NC_069370.1:4205000-4507500 GCF_021730395.1 Mercenaria mercenaria | reverse complement strand
TTTAAAGTTTATATTAAAAACAGATGAAACAGCTATCCAAAAAGAACTTATGCATAATTATATGGTTAGGAAAGCGCTACTTTTAATACTGCACATGAACTTCAGTTTATGTAATAAAGGGAGGTAATCAAAAACAATAGATTCAATAAATCGTTCTACTTTGCTCATAAATATTCAAACTTTTCATAAATATTAGAGAAAACAATTATGTTAAACAGGATTTAACACGAAAATTTATGTATTTTATATTCATAACAGAAAAGGTGGCAGCCACATTTATGAGCCTTTAAAGGTAGTAAATACGGATAATGTGTACTGCATGGTTAAGGGTACTTATCACTTCTTGTTATGCTTACCACCAGATGCTTCTTTATCATTTGTTCAAAAACCATAATCAAAGGCCTGAAGGGCCTGAGAGTCGGCTATGATTGATGTACTGGTAGTATAGTCTACCAGTTTCAGTTTGGTTTTAGTTTTTTTCCCCAACTGAACAGAGATTTTGTTACAATAGATGAAATGGACATTCAATCGATGCCTAGTAAAACTTTGATTGACATTATACAAGTATTTAAACCCAATATATTTCTCTAAAATTGAAGAGTGGTTCGCAAAAATAAAAATGTTAAAGTACAAACTACAATTTGACAGGTGACACTAAGATACTGCCCATGACTATAAATATTTTCCCAGTAAACATTTGCCTCCGACATTACCAAAACAGGCAATTATCGGCTGATAACGCGCATGATAAAATTTGAATATGAAAATTTATATATTGAAATTTTATAGCGCGGATTGCCACATACAATTTGTAACGGATGGACGAAAGAACTGTTCAGATATTTTACAGATAAGGGGCCTGGCAATAACCGTGTCACACGCTAGGTATTGTTCAATCATATTATAAGGGATGTGAATTTAAAGTATACTTACTTTTGCGTTTAAAGATATGTAAATGTTGCTGAGTGTCAATATATAGTGTCATGAATGTTTACACTGACAGGAAAATTGCGCATTCGAAACTAAGAGAAGTTACTCGGACTAGCTACTAATTTCGGAAAAGATAACCAATATTAATAAATGCAGTTATTTTTTAGTTAAAACCATCATTTATTCTATTTCAGACCTGTTAACCCCTTCAAAACCATGTCAGTAGTCCCCAAGTCTATGTACTTTCAATTATCCGTTTTGATTCATGTAGACAGACAGGCCAAGACTGGGCTGAAAAAATGTTTGAGCCATTTTTACGTGGTCGGTAGCAGGGTGGGTTTGGGGAGGGGTGTTCCTTCCCGCTTTGAACTGCAGTCAGATTTTGAAATGGGCATTGTGGCAGGTGGTAAAAGGGCAAATGTATCAAACTGTAAAGTGGCAATATGGGGGGAGGGTGTGGGAGGATACCCCCTCCTGCAATTAGGGTTTGGGGTATCACCACAAGGAAATTTTGAAAATGTAGACCCTTGATACAGCCTTTGGTGCGATTTCAGAGCAAAGCTGACCTGCAACATATAGTTAAGGACATGACTTTTGAAGGTTTATAAACCATTATATTCAATGAATTTGAAAAAGATATGCAGCTTGTTCGTTTGTTAAGGTGAAGTGGAAACTGTTTAATACAAACTTCTGTCTAGAGTTTTATTGCGCTCAGTGCGGCTTTTGTGAAAATCATTAATGTCGTTAGAGAGATAATACCTCTGAACACAATTGTATAGAAATGGAATGTATTGGACGTGAAAGTAATATACTGTACTTACTGGGTGCATGCAGAACCTTTCGAATCATGGGTCTGCCTCTTACACGCGATAAATCGTCTCGTTATGAAAAAACATGGTGGCAGAGTTATTGACTGGAAAAGAAACAGACACTGTAAACTATAAACCCGGAGCCTACTTGGGTTTGAGTCTTGCACGTCTCAGTATGAGGAACATTTGCGCCAAATAATATTAAAATGACTTGACTGATGACAACGTTATGAACTATTTTTAGACACGAAATAGGTCGGAAAACTGTTGATCTTCAAGTGTGACTATTATCTTTTATTATCTACCTATATGAATTCTGTCAAAAATACAGTTTGTATTTCACAAGTAAATATTAACAGGCAGAAAAAAAAATCCGTATTGTACATTTTGTATTGTATGTTGCCGGACTACTTTCATTTAATATGCATGAATGACACAGTTCTACAAGTAGTGCACACAAAATCTTCACTCATTTCTATTCTCTCATCGACAAACATTTAAGATTTTGTTTGATAATAAAACAAAAAACAAAAATGTGGAGGTATATAATAAAAGGATCATTACAGCAGTAGCTATATAGAGCTGGGATATTGTATTCGGCTCTCATGGATTTTGTAAGGATGGATCACACTCGGCGCTAGCTAGCGCGCCGAGTGTTTCAAAGTTTATTTTCAAGTCAAAACCCTTATGGGCATCTGACATAAACATAACATACCATACAACAACATGGCATATTAACAAGATGTCATTATTGTGAACAATGTGAGATCCGATCTGGCAAAATCCACTCGAGCCGAATACAGCATTACTATCATAATAACCCTATCGTATCTAAGGCCCTATAAATCACCTCGTTATAGGGGATACTTATGCAAAGTAATTTTAAAATCCCTTGATGAATGGCACGGTTAATGACCAGACACGTAACAGGTCCTTTAAACTTTTGACATTGGAGTCACGAGTTTGGGTCTTGGGCAAGACCTTTCGGGAACATATTTATGCCACAGAATATTTAAACACCCTTACGTACGGACCGGACACTACGTCTCCGACAAAAAGCATTTAAACTTAAAATGAAAATATAAAATATATAAGACCCCTTTCACAATATATAATAAAAAGGTGTGTGTGTTTATATTTTTTATCTACGGCCATTTCCGGTGGTTGCGGTTTTACAAACAAAATGCTATTATTTTTTTTGGTTGCAACCATGCTTCCAAGGAATTATTAACTATCAAAACAGCAGTGTTTATGTGTAATGCGGCGGCCGTAAAATGTTTCTGGTCCCTTCAGATAAATGAGTCCGTACAATGTTTCTAGACAATAGAACTAAGATTAGTCAGTTAGTAAGGGGATTGGGCAATCTGACTAAAGTACATCTCCAATTACGCTACGCTTTAGAAGATCAAGTACTTTAGTCAGATTGGGGGGTCGGGGCGTGATATGTGTTGCACATTTCATTACCCAGACTGTTGTTAATTGGCTTGGTTCCCTTATATGCTTCCAAACAATCTTTAATATTGCAGATTTTATCACACAGAAAGTACGCTGTAAGAAAGGTCCTGGTATCGCCCCTCATATGTCAAAACATAGCTTGGTAGAATGCTTTGTAAGAAAGACCGAACGGTTGGTGGGTATATCTAAGTGCCCATCCTACATGAAATAATGCCGACGGGGCACCGGAGATCTTTCTCCACCATTAAGGCCATCGTTAAGGCTCTAAACCACTGAATCTGAATGATTTTCTGAAGAGTTGTAGACCAAGGGAAAAAACTGAAAAAAATTCTCTTTGCGAATGTGCTGCAAGAATTATCGAATATTAGAGCCGATTTTATTAAAACAAACTCCATCCTGTTAACATTTAGAGGTGAATAAACCCCCTTCATAATTTTGAACACGTAGGACAAACCCTTCCGAAACTAAATGCAACTAGCTTGCTGTATTAATGGTTTAAGAGGTTTTATATAGACAGCGTTTTGTTGTACCGGTTCAAAAGCAAAGGATTTTGTTTACCTCTATTGTATTCACGCCTAGCACCGTTTTAAGCAAGCTGCAAGACCAACAGAAAATATATACGGTTTTGTTGTTTGTTTGGTGATGCTGTTGTGACATGTTTTAGAGCCTTTCGAAGCACATAGCGCAATCAAGAACAGTTATAACAGATTCTACCAATTTCGTTCAAGCAAATAAAGAACAAACAAGAAAATCATTTCACTTTCTAAATATTTTATAATTGTTTAAGTCTAACAGGGTTTCGTGAACCTTTTCTGGCGTCACAGATTTCAATACTCATCTTTAATGTTCTTAACCCTGACCTACTGACCTACTTTCTTGCTTTTGAAGCTACAGCAATGAGATTTGGACCACCTGTACATTTTTAATAGATTTCAGTAGTTATCTTTAATAATCCTTACCATGACCTATTCACCAAGTTATTTATTTTTGAAGCTTAAGCAAAGAAATTTGTTCAAGCAAGCAACTAACTCAGGTGAACGATATAGGGCCATCATGGCCCTCTTGTTTGGGTTTTCCATTGAATGATGTTTCAGCTTAAATTTGTTTTGCCCGATTACTCTTGTCAGACAAGGTGTTCTTTTTTATCAAAGTCATTTGAGGGCCAGCTACAGCTATGAATAATATACTGAAAAGACATTTGAATGGCTGGTCTGTATTTGAAATTATTTCACAGAAATGTTCATTGGTGACCCTCCACCAAGATTTTTCAATTTATCTAGATTTGTTAAAGGGGCGTGGTCAGCAACATGCTCTTGCCAGTATGTATATAGAAAGAACTTTAAAAAAAACTGCCATCATGTATATAGAAAGAATTTTAAAAAACTGCTATCAAGATGTTGAAGTAACGTTCCAATGTTGACACTTGACTAAATTGCTCCAGTTATTTGTCCCCTTCCTGTTCAAAACCTGGTAGAGATTTGTTGTCTGTCCACTGTTTGCAGTGATAACTTGAAAAGTATATGAAATATATCTATAAAATATGGTTGTGATAAGGGGCCATTAGGAGATAAGGAATGTCTACATAAAAAATTCTGGTTTCCGTAGCAACAAGTGGTTAAATGATTTGACAGAAATGATTTCTTTAATAATTTAAACAGTACGAGGTTGTTTTTTTTTTTGTTGTTTTTTTTTAAACGTTTTACAGATGGAAGGCATTGAGAATTATACCAGATTTTTTCAAAATAAACACATTCAAGGGCACTTTTCACACAAAGGCAGTCATTCAGGGCTCCAATTCATTCTCTGCTAGTACAGACAAGAAACGTCTGACCAGAGAAACAGCAAAAGAAAGCCCCCAAAACAAAGAAATCCGTTAGATACAGGCTTGTCTTGCAAACTTAGCCTAGCTCTTTGCACATAGACAGTCTGGTTCTTTAATGTGCTATTGCCAGGTTCATGTATATAACACGATGCACACGAAGCTGTCTTTCATGAGAAGAACCAGTACTGGCCTCTTCTTAGAAATGTCTAGTGCCTGGGCCAGGATTCAAACCCGGGACCTCTTGATTCAGAAACATGTTATCACTATAGTTGGATTTTCACGTTTGAGAATTCAATTTGTAGACTCATCTGCCGATAAGGTAATCAGAATGATTTACCTTGCTTTATTTCGGTAAGAACAACTATCGTACTGAATAACACTAGAGCTACCTAAATAACGGACTGTCCCATTATCTGAAGTACAAAAACATCGCTGACCTCAAAAGCGAACTATACAGACCACCAAGTCGGCTAGAATGCAATATATATCATGCATACTATTCAATTAATGCTGCTTTGGGAAACGATTGGTATACTATTTTGCTCATTATCGCGTTGGTAGACAATTTGGTTTCCTTTTAATAACAAGAAATCGCTTGGGCCTGCTATATCATATATCATGCTATATCATAGGATGGGTAGCTGTGGTCAGTAGACGACTCTATTGTTTTTGGGGTCAGGTCTAAGGATATGGTCACAAGGGACTGTAAATAGTTTCTGCTCAATAATTATTCAAGCTACCTATATACCAAGTTTCATTTGAATCGGTCCCTCCTAACTCAAGTTATTGAGCGGAAACCAAGAATTGACGCCGCCCTCCCACCCAAGGATATTCGGCATTCTAACACGACCCGTTTCATTTTCCTATTAAACAAAGAAGGCTGAAAACTGTGTATTATTATGCAACAATTCACAGTTCTGCGCCCTCGTGATATAATAATACACGCATCTGAACTCCAAACAATGATCTTATTCAAGAGCAAATCACTAAATGAGATATATTATTTCTTAAATCTAATTACCATTTTTTTTGAAAACCAGGTTAATAAGTTTATGTAAACAAGGGACCACCTGGGCGTGACCTATTGGCCCTATTGACTCCAGGTCATGATTTGAAAAGTCTTGATAGAAAACCACTAGATCATGCCACATACCAAATATCTAAGCTCTGGGCCTAATGCTTTCAGAAAAGAAATCTGAATAATTCAACAATCTAAGTCGAGGGCCATCCAACAAAAACATTCTTATGAAATTATTTGAAAATTGGGCCAGCAATCTCCGAACCTCACAAGTGGCCATGTCTTTTGAAACTAGATGCCCACGGGCAACATGTTCGAACCCACTATCTGTCAAAAGGACTGCGAGTTGCACGCGACACTCTGTCTAATTGAGGCAAACATTTATGCCAAATAAAACAAGAGGGCCATGATAGCCCTATATCGCTCACCCGAGTTTAGTTGCTCGTACCCGCCCCCCCCCCCCCCCCACACACACACACAAACACACACTCCCCCGGGGGACGGGCCAGTTTTAACCCAAGGGGGGATAATTTGAACTATTTTGGTAAAGGACTACTTCACGATGCTACATACCAACTGGACGCTTTTGTAGAAAAGCGCACGTCTCCGACAATGCATAGTAGTAAGAGGCAAGTAGTCAATAGGGGACAGGAGCGATAGTCAAAGAGCCATTGATGGTTGGCTGCAATCATCGACACGGCATGTCCATTCATCCCACAAACTTTCTGGACCAATTGGTTCTCAAGTGATAAATTGGAAACGGTTTTCGTATTCTGGCCCGTGACCTTTGATCGAGTGATCCCAAAATAATTAGGGGTCATCTACTATGCATCTCAAAACATCCTATGAAGTTTCAACATTCTGGGTCAAGTGGTTCTCCAGTTATTGATGGGAAAGAGTTTTCCACGTTCAGGCCCATGTGACCTTGACCTTTGCTCAAGTGATCCCAAAAACGATAAGGGTCGTCTACTCTGTAAGTCCTATCATCCTATGAAGTTTGAAGGTTCTGGGTCAAATGGTTCTCAAGTTACTGATTAGAAACCGTTTTCCATGTTCTGATCCCTGTGACCTTGACCTTTGATCAAGTGACCCAAAATAACAATAGGGGTCATCTAATTTACATGTTCAATCATCCTTTGAAGGTCATGTGGTTCTCAAGTTGATCAGAAATGGTTTTCCATGTTCAGGCCCCTGTGACCTTGACCTTTGATCTAGTAACCCTAAAAATAATCGGGGTCATCTACTCTGTAAGGCCTATCACTCTGAAGTTTGATGTTCTAGGTCAAAATTCTCCAGTTATTTGATCGAAAATGAAGTGTGATGGACTGATGGCCCCTGTGACCTTGACCTTTGATGGAGTGACAAAAATCAATAGGGGTCAAATCTACTCTTAAACAGTTTTATCACCTTATGAAGTTTGAAGGTTCTAGGTCAAATGATTCTCAAGTTACTGACTGGAAATACATTTCCATCTTCTGGTCACTGTGACCTTGACCTTTAATGAAGTTACCTCAAAATCAATAGGGGTCATCTACTCTGCATGTCCAATCATCCTATAAAGTTTCAACATTCCGAGTCTAGTGATTGTCAAGTTTTTCATTGGCAATGGTTTTCCCTATATAAGTCTATACAAACCATGTGACCTGCAGGGCGGGGCCATTATTTGACCCTAGGGGGATAATTTGAACAATCTTCGTAGAGGACGTGACTAGATGATGCCACATACCAAATATGAAAGCCCTAGGACCTGTGGTTTTGACAAGAAGATTTTCAAAGTTTTTCCCTATACAAGTCTATATAACCCATGTGTCCTCCAGGGTGGGGCCATATTTGACCCTAAGGAGATAATTTGAAAAATCTTGGTGGAGGGTCTATAGATGATACTACATACCAAATATCAAGCGAGTTGGGTTTTACGGCAATCAACACAAAATGGTCATATATCGCCGAGTCCAAATATCAAACCCTAGGACCTGTGGTTTTGGACAAGATTTTCAAAGTTTTCCCTATATAAACCATTTGACCCCCAGGTCCGTATTTGACCCTGGGGGGTGGGGGACCACTAGACGATGCTACATACATGTACCAAATATCAAAGCCCTGGGCCCTTTGGTTATTGGACAATGCTACATACCAGATATCAAAGCCCTAAACCCTGTGGTTTTGGACAAGAAGAATTTCAAAGTTTTTCCCTATGTAAGTCCATGTAAACCATGTGACCCCAAGGATGGGGCCATATTTGACCCTAGGGGATAATTTGAACAATCTTAGTAGAGGACTACTAGATGATGCTACATACCAAATATCAAAGCCGTAGGACCTGTGGTTTTAGGACAAGATATTTTGAATTTTTTCTTTTGGTTGCCATGGAAACAACCAGACTTCTGTATGGAATTCAATTCTTTGAACAATTTTTAAAGACCATCCAAAGACATCACTGTGAAATTTCATCAAAACTGGCCAGGTGGTTAAGGAGATGTTGTTTAAAGGAAAGTTTTGATGGATGGACGACTAACGGTGACAATCGCTCACCCCGAGCACTTTGTGCTCAGGTGAGCTACAAAAGATTGCTTTATGCATGGCAAAGTTACAGGCAGAACAAGCTCTAAAATGACCTTTGACCCCCAAGTGTGACCTTGACCTTTGAGATAGGGACCAGAGGTTTGCGCATAGACGGAACATTTACCCCAAAGAAAAACAAAGAGTACCTTTGCCGTAAACAACCAAAGATGATCAATTCAAATGCAAAATGTTGCTCATATTTAACCTCGACTAGATAGCTGTGTGCTCATTTTCTAGTACATGTTCACAAGCTTTCCTTAAATCCGACTTGGTTCATTAGTTTTGACAACACACAATACAGTCATTAACATGGCATCAATTAGGTCAAATAGAAGTAAGTATTGAAATCTGTTCCCAATTTCAAATGTCAAAGCTGATGCTAAAATACTAAGAAAGTAGGTAAGTAAGTCACATTTAAGGTCAATGAAAGTCTGCTTAGAGATAGGGAAAATAAGCCCCACCCCCTGGCGGCCATGCTTTTTATCGAAATAGAACAGCTTGAGCAATTTTGGTAAAGGGTCACCCAGAGATCATTTCTGGGCTGAACAAGATTCGACACGACATTCGACCTAAACTGTGACCTTAGGTTTGCGCTTGACACTCTGTCTCACTGAAGTTAACATTCATGCCAAATATAAGCAAGATTGCTACATGCATGTCAAAGTTATGGTCCATACAAACAAATTCAGACAAACGCACATACACTAAACAGCCATTTGGACGACTATGTCTCCGCTTCTGCAAGCGGGCTTGACAACAAGAGCTGTCAGTTGACAGCGTGCTCGACTATTTTCAGTGCTTGATAGTATAGTATAAGCTATGAGTAAAACTTTAACATTACAATGAGCATATTCTAAGTCGAAAAGGGGCCATAATTCAGTCAAAATGCTTGATAGAGTTGCCTCCTCCTTTTTACAGACTGGGGTCGTGATGGTAAACAAGTATGCAAAATATGAAAGCAACATCTCAAAGGACTTTGAAAATATTTATGGTGGTACGCAAACTTTAACATTTATTCCATGTCGAAAAGGGGCCATAATTCATCCAAAATGCTTGATAGAGTTGCCTCCTCCTTTTTACAGACAGGGGTCATGATGGTAAACAAGTATGCAAAATATGAAAGCAATATCTCAATGGACTTTGAAAATATTTGGGGTGGTACGCAAACTTTAACATTTGTGTGACGCTCATGCCGGGGCAAGTAGGATAGCTCCCCTATTCTTCGAATAGTCGAGCTAAAAACCAAAATAAATTGAACCAGTTTAGAAAACAGTCTCCCAAATGTGAGTTCTGAGAACTAAACGGAACGAGGCCCAAATTCACTCGCCAGAGGACTGCAACTAAAGGCTGCTTCTCATCAAGTTAGATGAATATCCATTATTAAGCAATCCATCAAAATTTATTAAATCTTGTTTTTACAGTGGCAGCTCCTAAAAGAACAATCAACAAATACAAGGATTCTTCAGACCAAGTTTGGGGCTGATTTTTTTCAAGAGGTTCAGTTATTAAAAGGCTTTTCTTTTTCTTGTACGGCGACCCCTAAAATATAAGGATGATACAGAGCAATTTTGGTGACGATCCATCAAGCAGTCAAATTAAATGAGTTGTTTAAAACCTAGCAGTTACACATTCGAAGATTTTTCTATTTTTAGCCATATTTTTGGAGTATCACAGTAATCTGAGTATTCATAGTAAAGGGTCACGAACCATCACTTTAAAACTGGGCCAGCAGTTTCCACTACATTTATTTAGGGGAAAGAAACTAGAGTTCCCTGGTCGCCACGTTTTTATGACTAATGTTATAATTCAGACTGTCTGTCAACAGTCATCAAACACATTTCTATGACATTGCAGTGGGAAAGGTGATGTGGCTCAATGAACTTTGGGATATGCCCTTAACAAGAGGGTCCTATATCGTTCACCAGAGTTGATCTGGCCTACTGACCTAGTTTTTGACGCCACATGACTCAGTTTCAAACTTGACCTAGAGATCATAAAGACCAACATTCTGACCAAGTTTCATAAGATTGAGTCACAACTGTAGCCTCTGTGTTCACAAGCTTTTCCTTTGATCTGGTATACCGACCTAGTTTTTGACCCTACATGACCCACTTTCGAACTAGAGATCATCAAGACAAACATTCCGACAAAGTTTCATAAAGACTGGGTCACAACTGTGGCCTCTAGTGTTCACCAGCTTTTCCTTTGATTTGACCACATGACCCAGATTCGAACTTTACCTATAGATCATCAAGACAAACATTCTGACTAATTCTCACGAGTTTCAAACTTAAATTGTGGTTAGGAGTGTTAACAAGATTTTCCTTTGATCTGGCCTACTGACCTAGTTTTTGAACCCACATGACTCAGTTTCGAACTTGACCTAGAAATCATCCAAGGCAAACATTCTGACAGTTTCATAAATATCGGGTCACAACTGTTCACATGGCAAATGTTTACGGACATATGTCGGACAATGACCGATCAAAATCGCACTTTATGCTCTGGTGAGCTAAACATTGTGACCCAGTTTGTTGAACACTAGGAACAACTGAAGACGGCCACCATCAATTTCCAAATGTTTGTTATTCAAGGATCACAACTCCTTTGAGACGAAGGATCCATCAGGCTATCCAACTTGTCAGATATGCCCAAAAACACTGACCAAGTTCGATGAACATTGGACAACTGCTCAAGTGAAAGTGGACAACTTTTGTGGAAGCTGCCCATCTATCACCAGAAGGTTCCCATATGTCTCGTTTCATAGGGCAGGCATATGGCATGGAAATCATTACTGGGGCACAACTTCGGTCACTGATCCATCGTATGACATGAAACCCATTCCACTGCTTTTTTTCATTTATCATGAATTCCAATGCATTAGCATTACAGATTTTATGCAACAAGAAACAACTCTTCAACATTTTATTTCAGTATTTTCGTAAAATCTTTTACTAGTTTCTGATAATCCAAAATAAACGACAGTTTCAATCTTGTGTATAAATAAGCACATTTGTTAACCCTGATGTTCAACAGGTTATCACAATGAGAACTGGATTATCCTTTGTTCCCTGTAGCACTGTTACCAGTATTGACAATTTAAACATTCTCACACACTAAAATATCGTATAAGTCAACCAAACAAGTACAGTATTGTCTACAGATGCATAATTTATAGAATATAGATGATCATGAAGGCCATCATAAGACAGAACAGACCCATAGCTTCGGCCAAAGCGAATCCTAAGATGGCGTAAGCGAATAGCTGCTGTTTCATTGATGGGTTTCTGGCGAATGCGATGCACATGCTGCCGAATACTGACCCGATACCAGCTCCTGAAACACAATAAAAATACACATTAATCTATGACTCATAAAGCAACACAACAGTTGCGGCTATGTCAAACAATAGTAAACTTCTTTTGAGAAGTCAGCTAATTTAAATTTTCTTTTCTAAAATTTTAAAATATTCGAATTAAGAATTGTTCCCAGTTTTAAGCATCATTTACCCAAACATATTGCTAAATAGCTATCTTTGCAAGTTGCTTATGCAGTATCATTATCTAAATTCAAAATATGCTGCCCCTAGCTTGCTAATACTGGAGGTGGCCTGAACACTTGTCGGGTCAACTAAGGATCATTTATGTGCAATTTTATCAAAATTGGGCTACCTGTTTCAGGAAAACATACAGTTGACTCGTGTAGAGAAAACTAGCCCCGTTTCAACAAATCAAAATAAATTCTTTGGTATAAATTCACCCAAGGAAAATTTAAGTTAAATTCATTTGAAATCGGGCTGTGGTTTCTTAAAAGATTGTTGTCTTCCTTATAGTTCTTAAAGAAAACTAACTCTGCCGCATGACTTCCATGCTTTTTAACAAATCAACATGATCTGAAGGAATTTGAAAGATCATCCAAGAGAAATTCCAGTAAAATCATTTTCATATCAGCAAAAACTTTAGTGAAGATTTTTCATAGTTTCCATATGAACAGAATTACCAATGTTGTTACACAAATCTATATAGCTTGAAGGTATTTTGTTTTTGATCATCTGAAGAATATTTGTCTGAAAGTTATTTTGACATCAAACCAGCGGTCTCAGCAGATTTATTAAATTTTCCATATAGCAATCAGGGCTTTTTCCAGCAGTTCCACAGGACCGAATGTCAACCGAATTTCCAATGCCAAACAGCCTCCATTTTCCCAAATTTGGCGCAAAAAATTAAATATATGATTCTGCTAGAATATTGTATGTTTGTAAGTAAAAACCTTTCAAAACACATAGATACATTAAAATTTATTGTATGAAGTACCCAAAACATGTTGACAGCGGGTTCTTATACCATTAAAATCAAAAGGTCACTTATTTTGGCGATCCGATATTTTCCCCACCACAACACACACAATCAGCTTTTTGGACAATTTAGTTAAACTGTGGTGAAAACACTTTTAATAGTGAAAACTTACTAAGTGTTAACAAAAGTTTAAACATAAAAACTGTTCTTCAATTTCTGCAAGGTCTCACAAGAAACAGCAACTTAGAAAAAATCCTGAAGAATAAATTATCTTAAATTTCAACTGGGGAAAATATGGAATTGTAATTTATTTGAATTTCTACCAGAAAAACTTGCAAAGGAAGTTTTAAACCACTGTAATAAAATGTAAAAACTTCACAATTAAATTGATGTCGGTACATTTCCCCGATTTTGACAATTTACTGCGTAAAAAATCCCAATTAAACCAGGGGCCTTTTCCCCATAAACCCTAGAAAAAAGCCTGGCAATACGCTTACAGAAAACTAACCCAGCTTCCACTGGGCCTTGTTTTCCAACGATTTAACATGGCTTCAAGGAATTTGGTGAAGGGTCATCGGAGGACTAATAATGTGAAATCATTCTGAAATCAGGCCAGTTATTTTTGAGATTTTTTTAAGTGTCTTCTTTTTTTTTTTGCCACGGTTCCCCGAATTTTGCATGGATGCCCTAGATTAAAAGAAATGTAATGACCACCCAGTGGCCATTCCTAAGAAGTTTTGACAGAAATTGGATTTTTGTTTTATTTGCAGCTTTGGATGGAGGAGGAAACTGCAGATGCTATCCTAACCCCATGCTTTATTTCAAGCGTGAACTGGCTTGTGGGAAGAACCACCAACCTTCCGTAAGCTAGCTTGTGGTTTAAAATGGTGGACAACCACGAGACTATGGATATTCAATATTCCGAAATGCTGTAAATTATCTAAACCAATTAGTATGTTCACTTTTCATTCAAACACATGCTAAAGCTTGTCTGCTCTTAGTTCTGTGGTGAAATCAACTGCCATTGGCTTATAACCTTGCTTTCATACATTGATCGATTAAAGCTTGATAATATACACATACCTGAACCAGCTACACCAACTGTGGCAGCACCAGCTCCAATATATCTGGCAGCCTGGTCAATATCACGTTTGGCTACACTGGTCTGGAAGTTCCTAAGCTGCAAGGAATGAAAAATGTTTTGCTCTAAAACATGGTCACTACTGCACCTACTCCAAACCAGCCCAGCTGCATGCAGTGAATTTACACATACAAATATCTAGGTCAAACCATTAATTATTACAATATGGAGTGCAAAACTCCCAGCTGTAATATCTACATTTTTGAGTAAACCAACATTTAACACAATCATTAATGTTATTTTTGATGGTAAAATTCAGGAGCTAAAATAATGTATCTATGAACTTAATTATTACTCCATCACTGTATGTAAGACTTTTCATAAACTTACCTGGTTCGTAAGTACATTTGTGCTAACAGGTGTGACACTAAGGTTGGAGTTCTGAAATAAGTAAAACATACATTTTATTGAAAACTGCAACTAGTCGATAAGCTACCTAAAAAGGTGAGGGTAAGTGATACAAAATCGAAAATACCGCAATGAAATGGAACTTTTGAACGACTTTGTTTTAATCCAATGCCAAAAAAAAACGCCTTGGCAATTTTATCCTTGCAAGCATTTTCTTGGGAAAACATCAAAATTTAAACAAATGATCAAATATAACGCTGAAAGGGCGTTTTCATTGTATGGTAACTGGCGGTGACCAGTAAATCATTTTTAATACATGACATACTAATTTCTTTTCTCCGTCACGTTTTACAAATATAGAATATGTATAATACGGCAGGTGTGGTAGCGCCAATGTCGTGATTTTGCTTCGGACTTATCAAGTTTTCAGAATTGCCCGAGCCCTGGTCCTTACATATCCTGAAAAAGGCTTTTAGCCATATTAACTGCACTAAATTCAAAGAATGGGTAATTTCCAATTTCAATTCCTGTTTCTTGTACACACCTTCATTGACAATATTTTTCCTTCTAAAATAATATTAAATGTTTTTTTCACATATGGATATCAATCTGAACAAAATCAAGTAACTGGTGGTATCTGTACATTTAGCAAAGGTGCTAGTAATCCTGAATATCTACATACTTACATCTTTTGATAGAACTGTGCTACTGATTGGTCTGATGGCTTTGCTCCCACTGGCAACCTACAACAGCGTTAAGTATACTGAATAAATCATTTAGAAAATAAAGAAAATTACAACCAAGTTGTATCCTAGGAGTTGTTACAATCTTACAGAGGTTGTGCCATTTCATACTTGTGCATATAAGCATACATGTAGTATATCTCTCTGGGAGCCAGCCCTTTTTTGTAAATTTGGGGAAGGGTACCAGGTCCCTTTTGGAGGGGAAATTTACGTCGCGAAATCATTGTTTGGAGGAATATATTTGCTGAAAACTTGTTAAAATCAGGACTGAAAATCAAAACTAATTTCATTTTTTTTTTGCATGGGGAATTTTTGGCCAAGGTGGGGAAAAAAATATACTTTTTAGATTGGGGAATGGGGCCGAATTTCGGCCCTAAAATCAGCATAAAAAAAGGCCTGGGAGCATAGTATGTGTCCGCTAAAATTTGTTCGATAATTTGTTTCAAAGTAGGTTACCCGCTAAGCTCAGTAGGGAGAGCGTTGGTCTACGGATCACGGGGTCGCGAGTTCAATCCCCGGGCAGGGCGCATGTTCTCCGTGACGATTTGATAAATGACATTGTGTCTGAAATCATTCGTCCTCCACCTGATAATTCATGTGGGGAAGTTGGCAGTTACTTGCGGAGAACAGGTTTGTACTGGTACAGAATCCAGGAACACTGGTTAGGTTAACTGCCCGCCGTTACAGGACTGAAATACTGTTGAAAAACGGCGTTAAACCCAAAACAAACAAAAAATGTAAATCATCAAGTTCAGGCCTTTTTTTATGCTGATTTTAGGGCCGAAATTCGGCCCCATTCCCCAATCTAAAAAGTATACTTTTTTCCCCACCTTGGCCAAAAATTCCCCATGCAAAAAAAAATGAAATTAGTTTTGATTTTCAGTCCTGATTTTAACAACTTTTCAGCAAATATATTCCTCCAAACAATGATTTCGCGACGTAAATTTCCCCTCCAAAAGGGACCTGGTACCCTTCCCCAAATTTACAAAAAAAGGGCTGAAGTTTATCACTTCAGATCCGTTTCAAAATGTCCATATTTAATCTGCATAGCTTAATATTGAGAATACTGTAAAGTCAGCTACAGTTTCTTTTGCATTTTACACATGTCCAGCTTATTTTGAACTCTGCTGGTGCATCAATTGCTACATTGTAAAGCAATTCAGCCAACTACAAGACCAGATTCTCTTCAGCAGGAGTACAATTTGAAAAGGCTAGATAAATGTCCATAGCCGTTGGCCATTAACTTAAGACCCTGTATTGGCAGAGGTCTGGGTTCTGTATGTCATCTGGATACTGGATAAGATAATATTCCACAAATATATCGTCAACTCCCCTCAATTCGCGACTATCGTCGATTCGCGGCCATCTTTGTTTTCGCGTGATCTCCAATGTAAACATAGGTCCCGCATGCACAACCGTGGGAATGTTTTGACAAGAGGTTACTCTACCATGACGACCTTAATTTTTACGAAAATCATGCCATTTAAACTTGGAAGAGTTTTTAAAAGTATTTTTTCTAGAAATTTACCTTATTTTCTTATTCCCAAAATTCCTCATTGTTAAAATCCATTTTTAGGAAATAAAAACAAGAATATCTCGCTAATTCTCCTTCGTCTGCATGCCTAGTCAACCGCCATACTTGAACAGTGGCGCCACCTATTTTGTATTAGGCCAAGCATATTTTTATTGTTAAGTTTTCAGTCCCCATCTTTTAAGTGATTATTTTTTCTGTTTTAAAGACATTCAATAGCCAATTGGGTAGAAATATGGACTGTATTTACAAACCTTAAAGACATAAGCTTACTATTGTGATCGAGAGGAAGGGGAATCTGTTCTAAGAGCACCAAAAATGTATATTCTGTCATAAAAATACTTTAAAAGACAAAAGTGCCAGGTAAACTTGACTCAGAAATTTTTGTGATGGTCTCTTCATCTTTGTTTAGCCAGCTTGAGGAGGGTGTCTTGTTGAAACATTTTTGAAACCATGACAGAAACTTTTTTATGTTGATATTAGGTGCATGTGACTTAATGTGTACCAGAACCCATTTATAGACTTAGGTGTAGCCTAACTGCAAATTATTTTCAAGGAATTATGGGATAACCCCATCCGCGAATTGAATGGTAGTAAGAAAAATGGCGGCCCCCAGTGATACATGGAAATATTTGACCTACTTAGGGATGCTGAAATTTGTTTGTTGAGTAATTTATGAAAACATATTGGTGAAAAATGGATTGAATTTTATTAGTAAGTACAAATTTATGTTGCTAGATTATTTTTTATTCATTTTCTTTAAGACAAAGTCTTATGGTTGCGAACCACGGGTGAACGAGGATATAATCAAGATGAAACTTGTTTTAGACTAATTTGTGTATGTATAAAAAGCAACTGATTTAGATATTAAAACTGCGAATGATTATCTTAAGACTTTGACACACAATTATCACGGGGCATTTGCAAAGAAACGACTGCTGCCATTCAGCTGCATATAATTGATTTGTTTTCATGCAAAAGAAAATGTGCATAATTTTTTTCTTAGATGGTTTTAAGCCATTCAATGAAAGTTTAAAAGATGAATTGGCAACATTCAATTACAAAGTACTTTCAATTTAGAATATATTGTATAGATTCCTATCAACAAAATATTATTCAGCTTGTTACCAAGTGGGTGGGGTAAAATGTCACTTCAAAGACAAAATTGTTAAGACAGTTTTACTAAATAGAAATGCTACCAAAGAAAAGTCAGTATCTATAGGGCAATTGTTTTTTACCCATGGGGTGATAAAACACCACATTTTTAATAAGAATTTGCAAAATGCAAGGTGTCAGATTTTGGTAACAAAATGCAATGTACAGACATGTTACAAACTTATTTCGTTTAGACAAAACGGCACCAGTTCCTGCAATTGTACAGAGGTGGATCAATTAACCAACACTACTTGTTCTACTTCCCGACATGTTCCTTTATTTCTTATAAACCAAAAAAATAAAGAAGAGGAAAATCATTCATTCTAAAGGACTGATTGAATCACGATTTCAAGGTCATCATTTACGGACAAGTCAAATTTTCATTTCTTCTCTGTCAAATCAAAATTCTAAATATGCTACGATTAAAAGCATTGCATGCGCTTCAGTTCTATGTAATTGTCCAGAAAATGAGGACTTGTATAAAGCTAAACGATTCCAAGTTTGAAGTCCCTCTTCTAAAAATGGCTGCCTTCAACCTTTTGACCTCAAAAGAATATTTCAATTTTAGAACTTATTAGCTAGTGTCATTAACAATAATTCATAAAAAACAATAATGCATATACTTACCAGACATCTGGTTGCTGGGGCAACGATTCTTGAACAGCTGTACATTTTGTTGGAGTGTTTTATGTTACGACCAAAGCCTGAAAATATACCGGTTAGAAATACACCATTAATCTAAATTCACCGAAAGTACGCGCAATTTACAAATAATATACTTTTCTAATAATGCATTTAACAAATAAAGATGCAACTAACAATATAATCTTGTACGATGTTCAGTCCCTACAAAGATATATGCAGATATAGATAGTTGAAAACTCTTACCTTCTCAGACGCTCAACCTTTGCAACCAACAAGGAGACCGGTAACTGCGCAAGCGTAAATAGGTAGGATATCCGGTTCACCCCACTATCCAGAATGTAGTATTCGAATAAAACTTGAAACTTAAGAATTTTCTTAAACGCCTATTTCAACACACAAAGCACCTTCAATGGCGTTGTACACTCATGCATTAAAAACAGTAAAAACAATTCATCAGTATTAACACAAAGTCTTGATTTGCTTCAACGTAATTGCTGTAGTATGAATTTTAGAACAATGAATAGGAGTCTTTGAAGAAGTGAGTTTTCAACTGCTTTTTGAAGATTTTAATTGATTCACTTTGTCTGACATTTAATTGCAGTTCGTTCCAAAGTTTTGGTCCAACCGTACTGAAGCTTCTGTCACTGAATGTTTTTTTCTTGTTATAAGGGACAACGTAACATCCTACTGATGATTCTGACGAACGTAGTGTACGTTTTGAAATTTTACTAGACAAAAGTTCTATTAGATATTGAGGAGCATTACCAACAAAGCAGTTGTACATATAAGTAAGGATCTTAAAATTGATTCTTGCCTTCACAGGTAGCCAGTGCAAGTCATATAATGCCTGTTTTGAACTATCACGCATCTTACGGTTGAGAACAAGTTTGGCGCACATATTCTGAATACGTTGTAATTTACCTACTTCACAATTAGCAACACCATAAAGAATAACAATACAGTAATCCAAGTGAGAAATTACTAATGACAAAACCAATATTTCAGTGGCTTCTTTGGTTAGGTATTTTCGGATACTTTTGATCTTGAAATAATTCAACATAGCAGTTTTACATTTCCTTTTTATATGCTCCTTGAAATTAAGTGTGTCATCCATAACGGTGATATCACGGGTGCGCCAAAGATTTACTTTAAAATATATCTCTATGTATTGACTGTTGCAAGAATGTGCACACGTGTATGTATATTTAGGCACATTAATAGTATAGTCATATAACTGCATATGAAATTAAACAGAAAATAATCATATTACTTTATAGGTAATGAATATTCTCGCACAATTTCGAGCTAGATCCAACAATACAATACAATACAATACAATACAAATTTTATTTATTGTCGGTATGGCACAATAAATCAACATTAGCTATGAATAGCTATTGACCGACTTATTTAACAAATATATAACAATTAATACACTAGTATGAGTAAAAAAGCATTTGCACACATATTATTAAAACATCGTATTAAATGTAATAGCACATTTACATATAAAAAGAAAAGCTGAGATACTGGTGCTAATCTTGACCGTAGCCTAAAAATGCCTAAGATAAACATCGGATAAAAACTGAAGATAAAAGACAGCACAAGTGTGTCTAATTTACTGAAATACCTATAAGATAGAATTAAAAACAAAATGACCTGATTAGCACCTGCATCTCGATAGTTGCAGCAAAACACAACGTTTTATAGCGTGCATACAAACATAAAGCATAACACAAATAATGCAGGTACAATGTACAACAAGGAAAGAAACAAAGAAAATCCTGTAATAAAATACAATTAGAAATACTATGCTTAGGTAAAAGCAAGCACAACAAAATAAAATCAGCAAAAGCAGAATGAAAATAAGCATGTAACAGAGGTTAACTCAAAACAGCACATGAAGAGCATCTGCAACTCTGTCCGCTCCAGGCATTGATCAGTCTCCGGAACTGGCTCAGGTTTGTTTCCTCACGGAAATGCTGAGGGAGTGAGTTCCAAAGTCTGGGCGCTGCCGAGCGGAAAGAGTTCAGGCCATACCTTGTGGTTCGAACTTGCGGAACCTCTGCAGTGTTGCTGTACCTAAAAGAATATGAATTATATTTTACTGTAATCAGATCATGAAGATAAACTGGTGCATGTTTGTTAATAATTTTAAATGTTTCTAAGGCAATAGTTCTTAATCTTCTAATTTTTAAGGTTGGTAGGTTGGATTTAATTAGGAGAGATGGATAGTTTGATGTATAATCATTGTAGATAAACCGTAAAGCTCTTTCTTGAATTTTCTCTATTTTATTTGCATTTACTTCACCACAAAAATGCCAGGTTAAGGGGCAGAAGTTGAAATTAGACATTATGAAAGAGTAATAAGTATTAAGTTTTCCTAATTTACAAAGATTTTTTCCCATACGATTTAGCACATTTAACTGTCTAGAAGCCTTTTTGTAGATATCTGAAACATTAGTTTTAAAATTTAATCTAAAATCTATTGTAACTCCTAAAAGTTTGACTTCCTCTTCACAAGTAATTGAAGTATCTTTTAAATCTATGGAAAGGTTACTTTTGTTTGATTTTGGTCCTAAAGCTATTGCCTGAAACTTATCAGGATTTGCCTGCATTTTGTTGTCAGTAAACCATTGTATTAAAGAAAGACTGTCCTGTTCTAAAGAATTTTTTACTTCATTAATGTTGTGATCCGAATGAGATAGTGTGTTGTCATCTGCGTAATTATACAAGTTACTTTTCTTTACAAAATGGAAAATATCATTAATGAAAATGTTGAATAAAACAGGCCCAAGGATAGAGCCCTGAGGCACACACTTGTGTATATGTTGAAAGCTACTAGTAAAATGACCCAATTTAATACATTGCTTTCTGTTACTTAAATAATTTGTAATTAACATTAATGCACTATCACTAACTCCGTAATGTTTTAATTTAAGAATCAGCAAATCATGAGGAAGGCAATCAAAGGCCTTGGACAGGTCCATCAAGACTGCTGCCACATATTTATTTTCATCGAGCGCTTGTTTCCAATCTTCAATGATCCTTAATAATGTTGTCTGACACCCAAATTTTGGCCTAAATGCAGAAAGATACATATTAAAATGCTGATCGAAAAATTCAACGATTTGGGTGTTCATTGCACGTTCGAAAATTTTAGACACAATTGGAAGGATGCTGACTGGGCGATAATTGCCTTTCTCAAGATTGCTGTTTCTCTTATGTAAAGGAGTGACTTGTGCCATTTTTAAAGTATCAGGGAAAGCTGAAGTTGTAAAGGACTGGTTAACCATTGAAGTGATATAATTTGAGATAACAGGTTTAGCCAGCTTAACTAGTTTACGGGAAATACCATCTGCTCCTGTGGCTTTCTTAATGCATAACTTTTTAATTTGCTTATCAATAAAATCAGGACTTACAGGTTTAAAAGTTAATTCAGTTTTAATTGAAGTGTTTTCTTTAATTTCTACAATACTTGGATGATTTTCATTTACTTCAATTGAATTGTTTACTTCAATTGAGTTGTTACCTGTATTTTTAGCTACGTTAATGAAAAAATCATTAAACACATTACATACTTCCTGTTGATCTGTTATTAATTTATTATTTTCCAGTAAAATGGTATCTTTATGCTTGATGTTGCCCTTATATTTTCACGTGACATGGTGTAAAACGACACGGCTAAATTGGCTCGGACAAAATTTGATTATTTTTCCAGTTCCGGAGATTATTTGGATATTTTAAATAACTTAAATCGTGAGATATTAGTTATACGTTGGTAGTGGACTACAGAAATGGAAAAACAATCAGAAAATGTGGAGTTCAATAGGCGTTTTGTGCATGTCCATTCGCGACCACAAGAAAACCATCATGGCGGCGGTGACGTGGACACTGGATTCAGCCCATATGATTGGAAAACTAAACAAAGTTCTAAAAGGCAGAGGCGTTCTACCGATGGGTCATATAATTATCAGGAAACATGTAAGTTCAATTCATTCTCAACCGAAGACTTCAAATCTCTGTCCACGGATGATAAACTTGTCTCATTGTTCGAGATGTTAGCATGTACAAATAACTTAAGTGCGCGTGTTGCCAGCGTGGAAGGGAATGTTCAAACCCTAGCTTCAGCCCATGACCAGTTAAATGCGCGTGTGAAAACACTAGAATATAAGAGCATCGATGCTGAAGCTCGAAGCCGAAGGAACAATTTAGTTTTCCGTGGTATCGATGAAATTTACCTGTCGGAAGATTGTATTTCTCTTGTAAAAACATTCCTCCAAGATGAACTAGATATTGACCCCGACAGTATTTGTATACAGCGCGCCCACCGACTCGGAACAGTTAAAACGGACAAAATACGACCAATTATAGTCTGTTTCAGAGACCACCAAGATGTTGAGAAGATTTTGTCATGCGCTTTTAAACTGAAAGGTAAATCGAACTTTGGCATAAATCGAGATTATCCCAACGAGATTATGGAGGCAAGGTCGCGCATCTGGCCTAAATACAAAGCGGAAAGATCGAAAAACCCTCCAAAAACTGTCCATATCGGCTATCCAGCGAAACTCATTGTGCAGAAAAAGGTAGTTCAAGATGAATTTCCACAATGGCGCACCGTTATGCAAGGATCGAGACAAGTTGATCGAACGACAGTAAGCTCTTCATATTCAGAAGCGGCGCATAATCACCAGACCCAATCGCACGTGCAGCGTCCGTTGACTCGCAACCACGTGACCACGAGTAACGCGTTCAGTGTTTTGGCGGAAACGCAAGCAAACGACAGTTCTGAAAGTGACACGGAGAGCGATATGTTGGCCGAATCTCCGGCTGATCACGTTGATGCCTACAGCCAGTCGATGCGTGAACTCGAATCCCGGAAGGGAGCAAATCAATTTGTATCAACGGCTTCACTGCGTGTCACACCGACGCGCAGTTCTGCTCCTATTACCACAGACAGTGTAGGAGTTGACCTTTCTACAACCAACAATACTTAGAGTGCTGGGGGAGATGCCCTGAACATTTCATTCGAAAATAATACTCAAAAAACTGTTAAACCCAATACAAATGCCCAGAACAGTGCTTATGTGAATAAAAACCAGAAAAACTTCAAAACTGACAAACTCAAAGTAGGATCTCTGAACGTTTGTGGCCTGAAAAGGCGATCGAACTACACTGAATTTAACGATTTAGTTAACCAATATGATATTTTCTTAGTTATTGAAACTAAACTTGATATATATGACCATATTTGTCTAGATGGTTACTCATTTGTGAACATTCCAAGAAAACAAAAGGTTCTGAGGAAGTCAGGTGGACTTGGTGCATTCATTAAGAATGATATATTTCCGTTCATAGAAATTTTGAATACTCAGTGCGACTATTTATTTTGGTTAAAACTTAGCTCTAAATACACAGGTTTGAAAGATGATTTGGTAATTGGTACAGTTTATGTACCACCTATACAGTCACGTTTTTATACAAACGACGAATTTGAAATTTTTGAAAATGAAATATCTGATATGTGTAACAAGTTTGAATATGTATATATTTTTGGCGACTATAACGCCCAAATCGCAGAATTGCCAGAGTTTACTGTAAGCGATGATTTTTTTAATGATCTTTTTGGTCTCGATAGTGACGCAGTTCAATTTTTAGACCAAAAGCCCGGATGGAATTTTATGGTATACCTGTTCATAGAAAATCTCAGGATAAGAAAAAGAATAATCACGGATATAAATTGATCGATATTTGCAAAAATAATAACCTTGTTGCACTTAATGGTAGATGTGGCCGGGACAGTATTGGAAAAATGACCTTTAGAAATGTATCGGTCATTGATTATGTTTTATCTACGCTGATAGGCTATACATTATTATATGATTTCAGTATTGTTGATTTAGATCCTCTATACTCGGATGGACATGCATTACTAGATTGCGTATTGAATATAAAAAGTAATATTGAAAACAAAAATGACCAACGTATATATAATACGCCCAAATGGGACAGTAGGCTAGATAATGATTTTGTTGTTAATATATCAGATACATGTATTAATGAAATATTGTCTCAAATCACAAATACCGAACAGGATACGTCGCAAAATAAACTAGATAATATAACCGAACAGTTAAATAAAACACTTATAAATAGTGCAAATAAAACATTTAAATCAAATACTCAAGGTCATAAACCGATAAAAGAAAATGGTAAACCATGGTACGGCGTAGAGTGCAAAAGGCTAGAAAAAATTATAATAAATGTCGTAAAAAATATAATAAATATCCTTCTGGAGAAAATAGGTTAATATTAAACAATGCAAGTAGAAAATATAAAAAAATAATGAATAAATATATGAATATCTTTAATAAAAGTAAAGAAACAAAACTTAGAGAAATGCAAAGTAAAAGTCCTAAGGACTACTGGAAATATTTAAATAAAATGAAAGTTAAGAAAACTATGGAAATGCCAACATTAGATTCTATGCATGATTATTTTAAAGAAGCGAGTAATAATCACACTCACGATAATAATGAAGATGATATTATTAATAATATAGATTTAACGCAGGATAATATTTTAAATTCATGTATAACCAGTGAAGAAATTAAAAAATGCATTAAAACATTAAAAAATGGTAAAGCTGCAGGCATTGATGGTATTTTAAACGAATACATTAAATCATCGGCTGAAAAATTATTACCGTTGTATGTAGCGTTATTTAACCTGGTATTGGAAACTGGTGTTATACCAACTCAATGGTCCATTGGTGCTATACTGCCAATTTATAAGAATAAAGGCGATTCCCTATTACCTGAGAATTATAGGCCGATAACCTTACTAAGCTGTGTAAGCAAGTTATTCACATCTGTCCTAAATAATAGACTAAATATCTTTCTAGAAGAAAACACTATACTTAAAGAAAACCAAGCAGGCTTTAGGAAACATTATTCTACTGTAGACCATATTTTTACACTAAATTCAATTATAGAGATTCTAAGAAAATCAAATAAGAAGATATTTTGTTTATTTGTAGACTTCTCTAAGGCCTTTGATTCCGTCTGGCGAGTTGGACTGTGGAAAAAACTGTTAGAAAATAACATAAATGGTAAATTTTTTAGATTAGTTAAAAATATGTACTCAAATGTTAAGTCTTGTGTCTCACAAAATGGTATAAAATCACAATTCTTTGAATGTAATTGCGGAGTTCGTCAAGGTGAAAATCTCTCACCAGTACTTTTTGCATTATTTCTTAATGATCTAGAAGATTATCTAGAACTTAAAGGTCATAATGGTATAGAATTCATGGACCCAGATAATGAATTTGTTAATTATTTGAAAATATTAATTTTACTTTACGCTGACGATACAGTCTTGGTATCTGAAGACCCCAAGAAGTTACAGGAATGCCTGAATGACTTTGTACAATACTGTAATACCTGGGATCTTAACATAAATATTAGTAAAACTAAGGTTCTAGTGCTAGGTTCAAGAAATGATAACAAATTCACATTCAAAATTGGTGATACTCCTCTAGAAATAGTGCGATCTTACAAGTATCTTGGAACATATTTTTCTAAATCTGGAAGTTTTTTAACAACCAGAAAGCATTTGGCTGAACAAGCAAGAAAGGCGTTACATCTAGTATATCAAAGAACTTACAATCTCAATCTACCAATTGACCTAGTGTTTAAGCTGTTTGATCATACCGTCCTGCCAATTCTAATGTACTCAGCTGAAATATGGGGATATGAAAGCACAGCAATAATTGAAAAAGTTCACTGTGAATTTTTAAGGAAAATTCTAAATTTAAAAAAGAGTACCCCATTATACATGTTATATGGTGAAACTGGAAGGTATCCTCTTGATATAATAGTAAAAAGTAGGATGATTGGATTTTGGAATAGGCTTGTAACTGGAAGCCAAAATAAACTTGCATTTAAATTGTATCAGTATATGAGAAGCAAACAAAATTTTGAATCTAAATGGATACTTAAAATTAAAGAAATATTAAATGAAGTAGGCAGATATGATATATGGCTTCAACAGGAAAATATAGAAAGCAAAACTATTAAAAACGCAGTAAAGCAAATTTTAATTGATCAAAATTCACAAAACTGGCATTCCTCTCTTGATAACTCAAGTAAGGGAAGAAATTACTCATTATTCAAGATTCAATTAAACTTGAAAACTATCTCCTTCAACTTAATAAACAAGAATACTTAAGTCTCTTAAAGTTCAGGACTGGTAATCACTATTTCCCGGTAGAAACTGGTAGATGGATTGGTCAAGAAATACATGAACGTAAATGTTTAGTATGTGGTTCAAATGACATAGGAGATGAACTCCATTACTTGTTGAAATGCTCTTTTTTTGATAATGAACGAAAAAAGTATATCAAACGATACTATTACAATCGACCAAATATTCTGAAATACAAAGAACTATTGACAAGTACATCTCTTATGCAACTAAAGAAAACTTGCAAATTTTAAACACTTCTGTTACAAATAATTAAGTAATTCAAAGATTTAAATTATCACATAGGTAGCTGAATTAACACAGAGTCAGTTATACCTATATCTCTTAAATGAATTAGGTGAGCAATTCAGGGTCACTAAGACCTTTTTGTAAAATGTTCCTACTATAATACTATTTGTATTATTTAATTCCCTGTGTATATACATGTCAGCTTAGTAGAATGCTGTCTGTGCATTTATTCACTTTTTGAGAAGATATAGAGCTTACTTAGATATTGATATATAACATCATGTACAACATGTATTAGTGTAAACTCTAATTCCCGCCACCCGATTATTATTCTAATTTATAATACTCATACCTTATTTTGATTAGTATTCCATATTACTTTATAGCTTAAATGTATCCATCCAATAGTGTCACTGTATAACGAACGTAATTCCAGATTCGTTTTTTGTTTACAAATATAATATTTCATTCATAATATAGAACGTGTTTCATAATTCACACGCTCTCAAGTCTAGTTACTACACAGACGGTCACGTGACCCAAGATGTTGTGCTTATCCTAGCGTAAAAGGATATGTTTACAAACATTCGATCCGCCCACGCAATTATAAGGTGTCCATACCTATAATCCGTTTCAAAAAATGTTTGTTAGTACCAGTTAAACCTTAGGGCATTTACCCCCTCTCCCTCCTCCAACAACATAAATGAAGTAAAATCTCGTTTATTTATTTAAATAATAATTCAAAAAAAAAAAAAAATAAAAATAAAAAAATAAAATTTAAAAAATGTTCTTCTTTATACTATGTCACGTGTAAAAGCATGCTTTGTTTCATTGTATTATGCATTGTATACTCTTGTGTTACTGTAATATGTAACTAGAGTTAATAAAGTGATGTTCTGTTCTGTTCTGTTCTGGTAAGAAAAGGTTTTACAGTAAGCCAGAAATCAGCTGTCAATAAAATATTTATTCAAAGATTTTCTCCTCAAGCTTGTGACTAAGTTTCTTTGTTTCCTGAAATTTTCCCAGTTTTTTATGTTTTATTTGTTCTGTATTTATTAAACAGCATTCTTTTTTATATATGGCATGTTTTAGGGCTTTATTCATAAAAAGGGCTGGTCTCTGGAGAACCCTCCTCTTCTTTAAGGGAGCATGTTTGTTTGCAGTCTCAATAAATAATTTACTAAAATCATTATACCTTTTATTAACGTCTGTCTCGCATTTGTCTATAGTTAAAAGAATGTTTGATAAATCCTGGTTAAAAATTTCAGTATCAAAATGTTTAAAACTCCTATAGATACTGAATCTGTTATTCAGTTTATCTATTTCCTGCTTAAATTGTATTCCTATATGAGATTGTGACAGTCACTTAACCCACAGTCAAAATTTACATGATTGCCAAACAAGTGTTTGCTAGTGGTTAACACAACATCTAATAATGTATGGCTACTATTAATAGGAAAACATGAAGGATCTTTTATGATACATGATGTATTTTCTAAACCAAAGATATCACAAGTATTTTTAAGTGGCACACACTTTTCCTCAATAAGCATATTAAAATTTAAATCTCCAATTTGCAACAAATTGTCATATTTATTTAAAGATTTGTCTAAAATAATATCACAATTTTCTTCAAAAATTTTACTGATCAGAGATGGAGGTTTATATGTTCCAAAAATGATCCCCTTTGTTTGATTCAATTTTACCTCGACACAGATGGATTCATTGTCTTTAAACTCCAATTCTGGGCGTCATACATACATTTCAGCAGCACCTAAATCAAAATTAAAAAACAATAACCATGAATTTGCATCAGCCATAACTGAATATACATTTTTCAAAAAATAGACCACTTTCGTTGTGAATTTCAAGGTTTTAATTTTATTCATTGAGAAAATGTCTACATAACGGCAAATCTCATGGGAGCATTTTCAGACGGCAATGTTTTAAGAAAAGATTATTTATTTTTCTTATATGTAACATAACATCTTATTTTTTCTTTTTCTTTTTAGTGAGAAGGCATGCTATACTAACTGGCTATATATAGTTTTCACATTGTAATGCTCTAAAGTACTGAAAATTAGGTCTCGGGATTTTTAAATTGTTCATATGACATAAAGAAAGGACCGAGACAGTGAAATATTACCTCAATAATGGACCACTGGAAAACCTGTGCTATTTATAGCAGAACATGACGAGGGCATTGCAGGCTTACACAGCTCTGTGTGCCTTGGTTCGGAGGCAGTTGCCTCTTGAAAATTTTGGTCTGTTACTGTACGGTTTGTTTGGGATACGACCATGCACAGTGTAACAATCTAATAAAGTCTGTGCTGTCCCGCGCACAATCAGCACTTGAGGAGGGGTTGTTTCTTGGCAGGCCTGACAGGTCCCTTACTTCGAATCACTTGCCTCTTACTGGTGTGGGCTCGAAACCTCGACTAGGGTGTAGAATTCTATATGGGAGGAAGCCATCCAGCTGACTTACCGGAAGTAGGTAGTATTACCCAGGTGGCTGCCCATGCCTGAAATAATATCCGGAGAGGCACATGGGATCTTTTTTCCACGACCAAAAGCAGGAAAGGTCCTACATGAACTAAATTGTGTCAGTGTAACTAACAAGCCAACACAAATCACGCACGCAAAGACAAAGATTCAATAGTAATAGCCATGTTTTAAGTGTATGTATAGAAACCTTAAAGGATTTTGAGACAGATCAAGTGACTGATGTTCATCCTTTTTACAGTTGGACGAGCAGGCGCAGCTCGAAACTGTTCTCTTTAAAATAACATTTCTTTTCAAAACTATAGGGAAACAAACCTCTTGTATATCAATAAAAACGGGTATTGGACAATTTATGCTGCTAGGTGCACACGATTCATACCACACCTGACTTTACGGACCATGTGTTTCAGTCGGATAAATCGGCATAGACGTCCTTCAGGTGTGCTGAACTGATGCGCCGCAACGTGCCCGACTCAACTGCAAAACGGGCCAAATCGAAGTACCGGGCGAAATCGGTGTATACAATTCAGCTCATGTAAATATAAGAATTACTGAAAATCCTGTAAAACAACAGAAGAACACATCTAAGTGAATTAACATTCCTGCGTAAAAACGAAAATATAAGTTAAAAGGTATACACCACTATAAAGTAGTGTGGGGCAGTGCAGGCTAAATCTGGTATACATTGAACTGCCGCCCGAGTATCTTTGATATTTGTCTTCAGGTCCGTTCCGTCAGTATTTTAATATGTGGTGTTTCTCTTGTTTCTTTGCTTTCTGTAAATGCATCGAGTGTTCAATACATATATATACGATCCATTAGGGTTTCTTATATAATTATATACACCAGCCTTTTTATGTTTGACATATCGTGCCTTTTGTTGCCATTGCGTACATTAGGGATTCACTTAGCAGGAACACATTTATTTACACTGTCCAATAACAACATTGGAACGTGGTATATTTTCTGGACCTTCGGGATCATTGATTTCGACTCATTTAGATTTGAAGATTGAATACTGCTTAAGCCGGTGCTAGGGGGCGTGGGCAGTGTTGCATTTTCCATTACTGCTCATGAACAGACTCAATCAAACCGAGTCTGCAATTTTCACTGTTTGCCTTATTCTCGGTGCTTCCGATGGATCTACTTTCCAGATTGTATTAACAGTTTGAAATTCCCGGCGACAAACTGTATTATATCATTTCTTCGTTTTGTACATATTACAGTAGTAAGGGTTCCACAGTCAATGCATTTGTAATAAAGTAAAAATCCATGCTTTATGTTTTGGTGCGAGTGTGCTGCGTTCTTAAAATGTGGCTTTTCCGATTATATCATTATTATTATTTTGTCCCATAACTATTCTCTGTCTCTGAGGAATGCCACATTTTAATGGGGCTCAGTTTGAACGTGCTGTGCCGACTTGAATCTGATGTTGACGATTATTAAAATGAATCTAAAAACAAAACATGTAGCGGCGCAATTATCAGTCCATAGCAGGGAATAATGTCGAATGTTTTTGCAAAATCTAAGTATAAGTAGTCCAGACTGCCACGTCTTTCAATATAGTATATTCTTTACATCTGTTCATCCTTCGTTGCCTTCTTATAATTGTATAGCGCAAGATCTAAATCCGTGTTGCTGCTTTGTATGTTCAAACGTTACCATGTGTTTGATGAAAGCATCAACTACCAAACATTCAAAGACTCTATAGGTGAGAGAAAGGCTTAATGGTTAATAGTTTTCAGAGCTCGTGCAGAGAAAGTTTAGAAATCTGAGTCAAAACATACGATAGGTAGTTAGGCAAGTAAGTAGGCAGGTAGGTTCGACAACGATTTTCTTTTTACAGGTAAACTCTTAAAAAAGTGGATTTAAATGACAGCTGTCATTATTGCTGTTTGTATCATTTTCACAGTGCTATAGTTATTTCAATTCTAAAATTAATTATTCAAATATTTGAACAATGCCATGTCTTGCAAAATTATCGGCTAGGGGACGCAGTCATGGTCTTGAAATATCTTGAAGGGATTTTAGGTTAAAGAAATTTAGCAAACACAATAAGGCTTATTACATATCTGTCAAGGCTCTACAAATCAAATCAAATCAAATCAAAATTTATTTATTGTCGGAGGCCACGAGTGTGATCGGGGTACGAAGGGTAGGTTGTCCCTCGTAGGGGGTCTGAAGGGCGATGATCCCTGGAAGCCGGAGACGCCTTCACATGGAAAATTTAGTTTTTTTTACACAAAATAGGCCAGGTTTTGAATAGTCTCCCTCCATGTTTACTTTTTGTGACGTTTATTCATGCGGTAGAAATTACGGCGAATGTAAAAGCTGTATTAAACGGGTATGACTGAATAGCGAAATCTAGTAGATTTCGCGAAATCTAATCAAATTAGCGAAATCTAGACATAAAATGTAAACTAATGAATAATTTTACAAATCCTTTTAAGCTTTTATTAAAAATATAAATCTACATGTGCATGTCAATTTTCAAGAAAATATACTTATATTTAGGGTGGTTTTGAAGCGAAAAACTTATACGGGTCTAGATTTCGCCCGATTCTACATGCGCGGAAATCTCAAGTGACAGGTAAAATCAAGACATAAAATTTAAAGTGATGAAATTTCTTTTTAAATCTTTGTAGGCATTTATTAAGAATATATTTCTTAGTTTGCCTGTCAATTTTCAAGAAAAAATATTTATATATAAGGAGGTTTTGAAACGAAAAACGTATACGGGTGTTGATTTCGCCAGATTTTATATGCGCAGAAATCTCAAGTGACAGGCAAAATCAAGACATAAAATCTAAAGTGATGAATACTTTTTAAAATCCTTTTAAGCTTTCATTAAGAATATGTTTTTACGTGTGCATGTCAATTTTCAAGAAAAAATATTTATACTTAGTATTAATTAGAAACGAAAAATATATACGGGTGTTGATTTTGCCAGATGGTCAGTGACATGCAAAATCAAGTCATAAAATTTAAAGTGATGAATAATTTTAAAAAATCCTTTTAAGCTTTTATCGGGAATATAGATATACGTTTGCATGTCAATTTTCAAGAAAAAATATTTATATTTAGGGTGGTTTTGAAGCGAAAAACGGTATGAAAACACCACGCCATTGTTGCCAGGCATTTTCAATTCAATAATTTTCTACGAAAAATATATTTGATTGCTTTATTTTTCAAAATGCGTGTGACTTGGAATAGTAGGCACGTGAGCGTGTTCTAGGGCCGAAATGCGTGTGACACACGCGCAATGCGTGTTTCTTGACAGGTATATTAGCAGTTAAAATATGATACCATATATTTTGAATGAAACTTCTTTTTCAAATTTCCCGACGATTTCAATTTATTATAATGGTGCTGTTATCATATGAATAACAAATTGGCCGTCTCAGGTTCCAGTGGTTAAGCGGATCTATATTATATTGTCGATGATAAATGCTGGACGCCGTTTCCCTTGTCCGGTACCCAAGCATGTAAATTGTTGTACTACATACACAACAGTGAAATATTATTTTACTTTATTTTACACTTTTGTCTCAGCTACACCAGAACGAAAAGGCAAATCATTCAACACTGATACGAAATATAAATATACAACTATCAAGAATGAATATTTGTAAAATTTTGTAAAAAAAAAAAAAGGTAACATCCCGTTTATGCTAATGAGTTTCAAAACGAGGTTATATTTACATGCAAATGGCGGTGTTCCTTCTCAACAACTGTAAATTTCAGGGTTGTGGACGTGCCTTTTCATCTTTAGCTGATCTAATTCATCACATCGAGGACTCTCATATTGGTAAGAATCTTAAGAAATGTGTCTGGTTTCTATAGATTGCCCAGGGAATGAAAATAAGACCAATATCTGGCGATGTTTACACTTAATTGCGGGGAATTTGCGCACTTCCGGTTTTTTGTGAGATCAGCTGTCAAAAATGTAGGTCAACCTTTAAACCGAAAGTAGGTTGAATTAACATATATTCAGGATCGAATACCAATACTGAGTATGTAAAATGTTGGTTAAAAATATATATATGTGATCGTATTGCTTTCAACAATATGATAATGAAATAAATCACTGATAAGAGAGTTTTAAAAATGTATCCTACTTTCACTTTATTTTCACTAATTTCAGATGCAGATCCAAAGCTTCTTGAAAAGCAAGAAGGACAACAACCACCATCTCTAGCACTAAGTTATATTCTAAAGTAAGTAAGCAAGTTGAAATAGTTTTTGAATACACTGACCTCCAGATCATACGACAAAAAAGAGAAATTTTTTAGATGCTATGCATTGAAATTGAAAGATTATAAATATATGTTTTGCCTAATGTTTATTCACAAATGTTAGGGATTCATTTTGACTGAGTTACAAAAAATTCTGTTTTACACTCATATGTATGCATATTTTAGGTTTAGGAATAAGGTAACATATTTCATAGGGTGAGAAAAATATACAGCCAGACAAGGACTCCAGCAGGGTCTCATAATATTACTCATGTGTTCTGTTGATCTAATGAGTCTGAAATTGTGACAAAAAAATTCTGTACTGTGTTGAAATTTGTCTTTGAATTTCTGTGAGTACTATAAATAGATTACAAGTGTTGTAAGAGTGAGTCAAATGTCACAGGGTGAGAAAATATGCAGCCAGACTGGGACCTGAGTCAGAGCCTCAAAGTACTATTCAGATGCTCGACCGGCTTAGGCACTTGCTCTTTACACACTTTTCTTTTGTTATTGTGAATCTAGTCTGTAACTGTTACACATTTTACAGGCATTTTGCAAAAGGTGTACCAATAAGAAAGGAGTCTGACCACAAGAAAAAAGCAAAGACAAGAGTTCCTTCTCCTCCGTCTATACGCAGCTCAACACCAACAAGTAAGTTGTACTGTTAAGACAACATATGCTCCAGGAGTTCTGCTACTCGGTACACAATCTTCGTCGAAATATTGGGATCACCCTTTGTCTGTAACTGTTAATCTGTTGATGGTCAATGACCTCAATCTGTTGAACAGTTTTTCTGTTAACATGTTAGAGCTCTCATTTCTTGAGCAATCTTCACAAAACACACAGAAAATGTGTTTTGCCACATGATGATCACACTCGGGTTTGATAATAAGGAAGATTGTTCTAGTACTTGGAGTAATGACCATTAAATTTAACATTGTCATTTTTACGCTAGAGACCACATTTTCTTCCTGATCTATATGAATGTTTGTCTTAAAATAAATAAAATGTAGCTATTAATACTATATATATTTACTTTCTAATTGATCTACTTGACACTAGGTTAGAATGTTTGTCATAATGATCTGGGCATAAAAACTAGGTCATGAGGTAAAATCATAGAAAAAGACTATAAACACATATGGGGCCTCATTTTCTACCTTGTCTACAGGAAACTTTGTCAAAATGTCTTGATCAAATCTATGTCAAGATGAGAACAGGGTAGTTTTAGGTTATAAACTAGACCCTGGTGGTCAAATCCCAGAAAAATAATTAACACTTTATGCTGGTACTAAGGCCATATTTTCTAACTGATCCTCATAATAGTTGGTGTTTGTGTTGATATTAAAGAAATTCAGTGTGCATCATGTTAGAAATTGGAAGTTATGGATAAGTCACTAAGTCATATAATATCTGTGTCAACCTTGAAACCATCTGGTTGGCTCAGGTGAGTGATACAAGGCCTTCATCAAATTCTTCTTTCATTTTGTTTCTTCCTAAAATAATAGTTTATATAATTACACTATTCTAAGATGTCTTTTCATTCTAATTACACTATTCTAAGATGTCTTTTCATTCTAGTTATAGCTAAGAACACATATTAAAGGATATGTTCCATAGTTTGTCACATAATTTGTAGAGGATAATTAGTCTTGAAAGAGGAGAACAGAATTAGATGTGAAATATAATTGTATTGATGGTACATTTTGCAGGTAGTGACCTAGGAGATGACGACGATATTTGCAGTGAGGATGAGGACAGTGATGACTCATACACAACACAGGAAGAGTTTACCACCGAGTTGATACTCGGGTATGTTTATATAGTGTCTCTTTCCTTGTCTTCCTATATAGTCTGTTCAGGTTCACATCAGGAAGAAATTACTTTCACCTAGGTATCATCCATTGTATTAATTGTATGGTGTAGTGTTAGCTCAAATTTCCTCACTTTATTGTAAAATGCTTGAATTAAGTGTTAGATGTATTGATAAATGATACTTGTTTTGAAATATTAGACTACTTTTTAACAGATTGTTATTCAGTTTAGATATAATAAATCATGGTTCCAAGCATATCTTAATTTTCCTAATAGTGCCCACTGCTGGATTAATTGCATTTTTTCCAGTTTTGAGTTTTTACTGATGCAGATCATCCAGATATTTTTACTCTTTGTAAGTCTAAATATGGAGTTAAGCCTATATTGGGACCCTATATTGTCTCTAACCCTGTCTTGTCTCTTGTTTCAATTAGTTACAAGTTCTGATTTAATTAAATTTATATACTATAGTAATTTCTGGGGACTGAAAATTCGTAGGATTCGCCACTTAAGAATTAATCCCCTGCTGATAAATGTCTTAGTGAAATAATCTTCCTTGAGATGATAGTCTGGATATAATAATTGTTATCTAGATTAGTTTTAAGCAGTATTGTTACTTGCTGTGAACATTCAGCAATTAAGCTTCAAAATTTAATCTGTACAAAACTAATTAATCAAAATTGCTGGTTGCTCTAAAAAATTTCTGACTTGATGGGGCATGTTTTGTTATAAAAATATTAAGACCTGTTAATAGCATTGGAATGTTTTGTAATTCTTTGTTCTTTATGCTTTTTACAAACACTTGTACTTATAGCTGATTTTCTGCCCTCCCTTCCCCAAACACACGCACAGACGCTACACACACACATTTATTTTGTGAAAGTAAATTTAATTGATTTATGTCTGTTGAGAAAAAATGCTTTTTTAACATTGTACAAAAAAAAACACAGAAGTTCCATTTTTGTGAACTTCAGTAATTAACTTCCCAAAACAGCTTTAAATACTAATATTTATAAGTTTTCTCATTTATATAGCAGATGTGTTCATTATGTCTCCCCCAGGAGACATATTGTTTTTGCCCTGTCCGTCCGTCCGTCCGTACGTCACACTTCATTTCCGAGCAATAACTGGAGAACCATTTGACCTAGAACCTTCAAACTTCATAGGGTTGTAGGGCTGCTGTAGTAGACGACCCCTATTGTTTTTGGGGTCACTCCGTCAAAGGTCAAGGTCACAGGGGCCTGAACATTGAAAACCATTTCTGTTCAATAACTAGAGAACCTCTTGACCCGGAATGTTGAAACTTCATAGGATGATTGGTCATGAAGAGTAGATGACCCCTAACAATTTTGGGGTCACTCCATCAAAGGTCAAGGTCACAGGGTCCTGAACATGGAAAACCATTTCCGATCAATATCTAGAGAACCACTTGACCCAGAATGTTGAAACTTCATAGGATGATTGTACATGCAAAGTAGATGACCCCTATCGATTTTGGGGTCACTCCATTAAAGGTCAAGGTCACAGGGGCCTGAACATTGAAAACCATTTCCGGTCAGTAACTTGAGAACCACTTGACCCGGAATGTTGAAACTTAATAGGATGATTGCTCATGCAGAGTAGATGACCCCTAACAATTTTGGGGTCACTCTGTGAAAGGTCAAGGTCACAGGGGCCTGAACATTGAAAACCATTTCCGGTCAGTAATTTGAGAACCATTTGACCCAGAATGATGAAACTTCATAGGATGATTGGTCATGCAGAGTAGATGACCCCTAACGATTTTAGGGTGACTCTGTTAAAGGTCAAGGCCACAGGGGCCTGAACATCGAAAACCATTTCCAATCAATAACTTGAGAACCTCTCGACCCAGAATGATGAAACTTCATAGGATGATTGTTCATGCAGAGTAAATGACCCCTATTGTTTTTGGGGTCACTCCGTTAAAGGTCAAGGTCACAGAGGCCTGAATATTGATAACCAGTTTCGATCAATAACTTGAGAACCACTTGACCCAGAATGTTTAAACTTTATAGGATGATTGAACATGCAGAGTAGATGACCCCTATTGATTTTGGGGTCAGTCTATTAAACGTCAAGGTCACAGTGGCCTGTTCATGTAAAATCATTTTTTGGAAATAACTTGAGAACCACTTGACCTACAATGTTGAAACTTAATAGGATGATTGGACAGGCAGAGTAGATGACCCCTACTTATTTTGAGGTCACTTGATCAAAGGTCAAGATCACAGGAGCCTGAACAGTGACTTGAGAACCACTAGGCCAAGAGTGTTGAAATTTAGCGGGATGACTGGACATGCCAAGTAGATGATCCCTATTGCAGCCAACCATCAGTGTCTCTTTGACTTTTGCTCCTGACCCCTATTAACTTCATGCCTATAGGACTTTGCATTGGGGGAGACATGCGCTTTTTTACAAAAGCATTTTCTAGTTGTATCTTGTTGCATGTCAGAAACCATCAACATTTGCGACAGAGCTTTCAAGGGCCTTCATGTTAAATCTTAAGCGTTAATAACTAACTCAGTCCCAAGCGGAAAAGTGACTGTTCAAAACACTGTTTTATATTTTACTGCTTTTAAAAATTTTGGAATGAAAACTACTATAGTATGGTGAAATCTGTTAAATAATTATTTAAAAGAAACCATTTAGAAATATCCTCTCCATCAGTATTTCTGTACGACCTATCAACCATTTATAACCTCATTAATAGTTTGTAGAGTAGATTTTCATCAGTACTTAACACATAGATATTTTGTTCAAAGATTTACATTGAGCTGAAATTCATTACAACTGAAAGTTTCTAAAAATATTATTACCTCCCTTTACCTGTCTTGGTAGCACAACTAGGATAGTTTGGAAATAAATGTATTTGGAAGCTTCTCACTGTTCAAAACTTTCCTTTGGTTCATATTGTTAAAATATACTAATATCTATCAAACACAAATGTAAAAAAAATCCTAGAAATTTTATTGAGTCCACTTTTTTGAATACTCACATATTAAAGGGGAGTAATAACAAACTTTTGTTAAAGAATGATATATCATACATTTCTAATAGGGATCTTAGTTCATTATATTTTATGTTCATCTTCTGTTCATAAAATAAATATCTAACAGAACAAACTAATTTAAAAAAAAATAAAACATTGTAAAATGTTACTTAAATGTGACACTTTTCATTTAAAAGTTTTAAAGAAAAGATCTTGTAGTCAGCCCCTTTATAAAATGAATACCTTTTTGATTTTATTGAATCAAAACTGTTCTGAAACAATCCTGTTTACATAAAGCGTAGTACTGTAATATGATCTGTTATTGCTAGAATTGCGAGAAAATACTAGACATCAGAAAACAGCAGAAGTCTGCTATAACCTTTAATTTTCAGAACATGTTTTATGTTCTAATACACTGGTTTTTCAATACCATGATTATAGCACTAGATATCTTTATAGCTGCAGAATCTCCTTAGAGAACCATTTTTTAACAGTATGGCTATTAAGTTAAGAAATATTTGAGAAATTTGATCGAAGTAGTGTCAAGGCAGTTTCTCCTCAGAGAACCATTTTTAGCTCACCTGTCACATAGTGACAAGGTGAGCTTTTGTGATCAAGCAGCATCCGTCTTCCGTCCAACCGTGCGTCCGTCCGTAAACTTTTGCTTGTAACCACTCTAGAGGTCACATTTTTTGTGGGATCTTTATGAAAGTTGGTCAGAATGTTCATCTTGATGATATCTAGGTCAAGTTTGAAACTGGGTCACGCGCCATCAAAAACTAGGTCAGTAGGTCTAAAAATAGAAAAACCTTGTGACCTCTCTAGAGGCCATATATTTCACAAGATCTTCATGAAAATTGGTCTGAATGTTCACCTTGATGATATCTAGGTCAAGTTTGAAACTTTGTCACGTGCCATCAAAAACAAGGTCAGTAGGTCTAAAAATAGAAAAACCTTGTGACCTCTCTAGAGGCCATATATTTCACAAGATCTTCATGAAAATTGGTCAGAACGTTCACCTTGATGATATCTAGGTCAAGTTCGAAACTGGGTCACGTGCCGTCAAAAACTAGGTCAATAGGTCAAATAATAGAAAAACCTTGTGACCTCTCTATAGGCCATATATTTCATGAGATCTTCATGAAAATTGGTCAGAATGTTCACCTTGATGACATCTAGGTCAAGTTCGAAAGTGGGTCACGTGCCATCAAAAACTAGGTCATAGGTCAAATAATAGAAAAACCTTGTGACCTCTCTAGAGGCTATATTTTTCATGGGATCTGTATGAAAGTTGGTCTGATTGTTCATCTTGATGATTTCTAGGTCAAGTTCGAAACAGGGTCATGTGCGGTCAAAAACTAGGTCAGTAGGTCTAAAAATAGAAAAACCTTGTGACATCTCTAGAGGCCATATTTGTGAATGGATCTTCATGAAAATTGGTCAGAATGTTCATCTTGATGATATCTAGGTCAAGTTCGAAAGTGGGTCACGTGCCTTCAAAAAGTAGGTCAGTAGGTCAAATAATGAAAAAACGTTGTGGCCTCTCTAGAGGCCATATTTTTCATGGGATCTGTATGAAAGTTGGTCTGAATGTTTATCAACTGGGTCATGTGGGAAGAGGTGAGCGATTCAGGACCATCATGGTCCTCTTGTTTTGTGTGGATACAGTAACTGTTATAAAGGAAAGAAATATTTGAGAAATTTGATCAAGAGTCAAGGCTGTGGCAATATATATATTGTCCTCTGTAATGCTATCTGAGGACGTCCTCAGTAATGCTATATGAGGACTTTTGAGTTTGTTAAGGATGATATACTGTTAGTAAAGACGTTGTTTTGTTGAGGCAGTATTGATTTTGTCACAGCACAATTAACAACATTTTCCAAGTTAACTGAAAAGTCAGTGACAGAGCTGGTATTGATTTATATATAGGTACGATATAAGATGTGCGATTACTGCAGAGAGAATCTAATGTTACATGGTAATTGTATCTTTATTGGATGAGAAGACTTTGTTATTTAACAATAATGATGCACCAGATTCCTGATTCGTGGGTAAAGATGTGCAAGAATATAATATATTATATTCATGTATTAAAATAATATATACATTAAACAAGTCTTTTAATTTTGCCAATTTAAATGTTACACACTTACAGAAAAATCTGTTTACTAACATGTCAGAATGACACTGAAATCAGCTGTGATGGGGCGTGGTCGTAAAATGATTAGAATTATCAGATGACTGACTTTTTTTATTGGAATTTCTGTTAAACATTCACAATGTAACTGTCTAAACTGAGGGATGTCAAGGGTTAATAGTTATTTAAATTATAGATTACAATTCAAATGTCTGTTAATCAATTAGTAAAATTGGTAAGCGATTAATCACATATTTTCTTATAAATGTTTTGAAAATTGAAAACAAGAAATGATGAAAGAATAACCAGTCATAAAGTCAATTGTATCTGTCATTTAAGGATGTACGAGCAAATTTTTAAGAAATTTTTCATACCCTGTGAGCTTGAAGAACATTAGTTTCTAAGACAAACAAGAGCAGAAAAAACATAGGTCACCAAACTCGTTTTAATTTTATAGGGTATTTTCTTCACCCATGTACTGTTTACGCATTTCTGAAAATTGAAAAAATGTTGGTACTTTATAAAACATATAATATCCTATTTAATCTTATAGGTATTTTAGGTCTTACAGGTTAATATGAATATATGGTGATGTCAGTATTATATAAGCATAAATGTCACTAACAAATCTCTTTGATTTTTACATGTTGAAATAATTACCCCACCCACTTTATTTTCAATGGAAAAAACGTATTTAGATCTATAAAAAAAATTCTGACGTTGAGATTTTCAAAATATTTTGCAGCATTAATGACACACAAAAATGCTTCAAAATGGAAAGGTAAAAAGTTGGGGTCCCCGTGCATCTAAGAGATTTATTAAGAAAAAACTGTTAAAAAGTGGTGAATTTTGATATTTTTTGTTCTTTTTGTTTTAATTTATATTTTCTAGATAATATAAAGAGCTATCTTGAAAACTTTAATTTTCTTTATAGCTTAACATTATATGTATCAATCAGAAAAATATCAAAACCAAACCTGATCTACTTTAATAGATATTTGAAATTACCTACCCCTACCCCGTTGTAAATCTTACTTCAATTTTCGGCAAATGCCAGCCAAAAATAAGGGTGAAAAAAAAAATTTCGCAAAAAACATAATATATTTGATTAAATGGTACATTATTAGCCATATTTTAATTATTTAGCATTAATTTTTGGCAAAACTTTTGTTAGAAAGCAATATTCAAAGAAACATTTTTAGCTTGACTATTCGAAGAATAGTCTAGCTATTCTACTCACCCTGGCGTCGGCGTCGGCATCACACCTTGGTTAAGTTTTTGCATGCAAGTACATACAGCTATCATTTAAAGGCATATAGCTTTGAAACTTATTTATTCTTTTTCTAGGTCAATTATCAACCTCACTGGGTCAAGTTCCATAACTCTAACATGTATTTTGAGCAAATTATGCCCCCTTTTGGACTTAGAAAATTCTGGTTGAAGTTTTACATGCAAGTTACTATCTCCAAAACTAATGTAGATATTGAATTGAAACTTCACATGTGCCTTTGGGGTTATAAAACTAGTTGATAGCACCAAGTCCCATAACTCTGACCTTCATTTTGGCCAAATTATGCCCCCTTTTGGACTTAGAAAATTCTGGTTAAAGTTTTGCGTGCAAGTACATACAGCTATTACTAAAAGGCGTATAGATTTGAAACTTATTTTTTCTTTTTCTAGATCAATTACCTACCTCACTAGGTCAAGTCCCATAACTCTAACATGTATTTTGGCCAAATTATGTCCCCTTTTGGACTTAGAAAATTCTGGTTAAAGTTTTGCGTGCAAGTACATACAGCTATTACTAAAAGGCATATAGATTTGAAACTAATTTTTTCTTTTTCTAGATCAATTACCTACCTCACTGGGTCAAGTCCAATAACTCTGACATGTATTTTGGCAAGATTATGTCCTCTTTTGGACTTAGAAAATTCTGGTTAAAGTTTTGCGTGCAAGTACATACAGCTATTACTAAAAGGCATATAGATTTGAAACTTATTTTTTCTGGATCAATTACCTACCTCACTGGGTCAAGTCCCATAACTCTGACATGTATTTTGGGCAAATTATGCCCCCTTTTGGACTAAGAAAATCCTGGTTAAAGTTTTACATGCAAGTAACTATCTCCAAAACTACTACAGATATTAAATTGAAACTTCACACGTGTCTTCGGGGTTATAAAACTAGTTGATAGCACCAAGTCCCATAACTCTGACATGTATTTTGGGCAAATTATGCCCCCTTTTGGACTTAGAAAATCCTGGTTAAAGTTTTGCGTGCAAGTACATACAGCTATTACCAAAAGGCATATAGCTTTGAAACCTATTTATTCTTTTTCTAGGTCAATTACCAACCTCACTGGGTCAAGTTCCATAACTCTTAACATGTATTTTGAGCAAATTATTCCCCCTTTTGGACTTAGAAAATTCTGGTTAAAGTTTTACATGCAAGTTACTATCCCCAAAACTAGTGCAGATATTGAATTGAAACTTAACATGTTTCTTCGGGGTTATAAAACTAGTTGATAGCACCAAGTCCCATAACTCTGACCTTCATTTTGGCCAAATTATGCCCCCTTTTGGACTTAGAAAATTCTGGTTAAAGTGTTGCGTGCAAGTACATACAGCTATTACTAAAAGGCGTATAGATTTGAAACTTATTTTTTCTTTTTCTAGATCAATTACCTACCTCACTAGGTCAAGTCCCATAACTCTAACATGTATTTTGGCCAAATTATGTCCCCTTTTGGACTTAGAAAATTCTGGTTAAAGTTTTGCGTGCAAGTACATACAGCTATTACTAAAAGGCATATAGATTTGAAACTAATTTTTTCTTTTTCTAGATCAATTACCTACCTCACTGGGTCAAGTCCAATAACTCTGACATGTATTTTGGCAAGATTATGTCCTTTTTTGGACTTAGAAAATTCTGGTTAAAGTTTTGCGTGCAAGTACATACAGCTATTACTAAAAGGCATATAGATTTGAAACTTATTTTTTCTGGATCAATTACCTACCTCACTGGGTCAAGTCCCATAACTCTGACATGTATTTTGGGCAAATTATGCCCCCTTTTGGACTAAGAAAATCCTGGTTAAAGTTTTACATGCAAGTAACTATCTCCAAAACTACTACAGATATTAAATTGAAACTTCACACGTGTCTTCGGGGTTATAAAACTAGTTGATAGCACCAAGTCCCATAACTCTGACATGTATTTTGGGCAAATTATGCCCCCTTTTGGACTTAGAAAATCCTGGTTAAAGTTTTGCGTGCAAGTACATACAGCTATTACCAAAAGGCATATAGCTTTGAAACCTATTTATTCTTTTTCTAGGTCAATTACCAACCTCACTGGGTCAAGTTCCATAACTCTTAACATGTATTTTGAGCAAATTATTCCCCCTTTTGGACTTAGAAAATTCTGGTTAAAGTTTTACATGCAAGTTACTATCCCCAAAACTAGTGCAGATATTGAATTGAAACTTAACATGTTTCTTCGGGGTTATAAAACTAGTTGATAACATCAAGTCCCATAACTCTGATATGTATTTTGGTCAAATTATGTCCCCTTTCTAACTTAAAACTCTTTTGATATTTCACATTTTGGGTAATAATTTCCTGCTTCTGTGACAATATTTCGAATAGTCGAGCTTGGCTGTCTTACGGACAGCTCTTGTTCAAAATGGCGGATATCCTGAAAAAAACGCTCGTTCATCCTTAAAAGACCCTTACTGGTTCGAGTCATAAATTCGGCCAGGGCGTAAATATTCGGCCACCTACTTTAAAGCTTTTTTTTCGAGCCAGATGCTTGAGAGCGCATCTGTATCATCACAAGCACTTTCTTTAGCAACAAAGTCGGCAAAAAACAACCAGTTGTGTTGAGTAGAAAAAAAGTTGTCCTTCCCTAAAGTTGTGTATTCTAGATAGCAAATATTTTGTCTCGCGGGTCGCGTGACGTCATCACACGCGCTCGTTTATGCTGAGGCCCGGCAAGGGTTAATTCAAATCTAAACTTTATAACACGAAAAGAACATAATTAAACGACGTCATGCTGGTTTAAGAAAGATGACAGACGCTTTTTAAATCTCTGTTGGCAAATATTTCCCACGAGGTATGCTATTGAAAATTGATTGCAGTTTGTCGAAAAAAGAACGATTTTGGCTGTAGCATCGATTTATTTCCAAGACAATGTTGAAAATATAACCAACAATGTTGAAGGTGGCCGAATATTTACAACCTCTAGATGGTAAAATGTGGAGGCTAAACCTGCCGTTATTTTAAGCGTGGTTTTATTGTTTACGATACTGTAAATGACCCTTAATGATAACAGTCAATGTTGCTTGTATTAAAGCACATATGGTAGAAATTTTGTACAAATGAATTGTATAAAGAAAGAAATATTTATGAAAAACCGCAAAAAGTGGCCGAATTTACGACTCGAATCAGTAGGTTAGAAAGTCTCTTGCAAAATGTATAAATTTGAATTTCTTGATAAAATGTAAGTTATATATGAAGCAGTTTACTGAATGTTTGTCGCCAACACATAATTTTATTTGATGATTTATAAGTACTGCGTGTGTGGCTTAGATTTGATATCACAACATAACACTTTACAAGTATTTAATAAACTTTCTTAAACAAAGTCCCGTTCGAGGTCTGAAGCGTTGGTATTATTGAAAGCAGGGATTTGAATATCTGAAGATCTAAATTGCTCTGTAGACAGCTTCCTTACTCCAACCACTTTCATATAATAAACAACAGTAATTTGAACAGGAAAATAACAAACGTAAAAGTGACATGCATGATTAAAACATATTTCCCCTCTCACCAATATGTTGTAGATATATGTTATAAAATCAGTTTGTAAGTTTGTTCATCCGTATATCAATGCTATCAATCCGTTTTGGGTAATAACTCCTTAACCCTAACCCTAAAAAATAATGTATACTGCATAATGGGAAATAACAATGTGCAGCTACAAATATATATTATTATAACATTTATAGTCTTTATGAGAACAAAGTATTTTTATTGTGATCAAAGTTAGTTTTAAGACCATTTAGACTGAAAACGTTATTTTTAGCTCATCTGATTTTTTGAAAAAAAATGATGAGTTATTGTCATCACTTGAGCGGTTGTCGGCGTCGGCGTCGGCGTCTGCGTCGGCGTTGCTTGGTTAAGTTTTATGTTTAGGTCAGCTTTTCTCCTAAACTATCAAAGCTATTGCTTTGAAACTTGGAATACTTGTTCACCCTCATAAGCTGACCCTGTATAGCAAGAAACATAACTCCATCTTGCATTTTGCAAGATTTATGGCCCCTTTTGTACTTAGAAAATATCAGATTTCTTGGTTAAGTTTTATGTTTAGGTCAACTTTTCTCCTAAACTATCAAAGCTATTGCTTTGAAACTTGATATACTTGTTCACCATCATAAGCAGGCCCTGTACATCAAGAAACATAACTCCATCTTGCTTTTTGCAAGAATTATTGCCCCTTTTGGACTTAGAAAATCAGTTTTCTTGGTTAAATTTTATGTTTAGGTCAACTTTTATCCTAAACTATCAAAGCTATTGCTTTAAAACTTGCAACAGTTTTTCACCATCATAAGTGGACCCTGTACAGCAAGAAACATAACTCCATCCTGCTTTTTGCAAGAATGATGGCCCCTTTTGGACTTAGAAAATATCAGATTTCTTGGTTAAGTTTCATGTTTAGGTCAAATTTTTCTCTTAAACCATCAAAGCTATTGCTTTAAAACTTGCAACTGTTGTTCACCATCATAAGCTGACCCTGTAAAGCAAGCAACATAACTCCATCCTGCTTTTTGCAATAATTATTGCCCCTTTTGGACTTAGAAAAATCATTTTCTTGGTTGAATATTATGTTTAAGTCAACTTTTCTCATAAACTATCAAAGCTATTGCTTTAAAACTTGCAACAGTTTTTCACCATCATAAGTGGACACTGTACATCAAGAAACATAACTCTATCCTGCTTTTTGCAAGAATGATGGCCCTTTTTAGACTTAGAAAATCATGGGTAGGACAATATTTCTATTATACAAAAAAAATCAGATGAGCGTCAGCACCCGCAAAGCGGTGCTCTTGTTAATATCTGTAAGTGTAAAAGGTAGTGCTGCCACCAATTTTAACCAGATTTGTTTTCATTGCTGCGAGCGCATGCAAAAAACAAAAACATTTTTTTTTTCTTTTCTGTGTTTTGCAGCAAATACAACAAACAACTTTTTATTTTTGTGAGGCCTTTGAAAGAAGTCTAAGTCTGGCAGCAAATATGGTGAACAACTTTTTAATTTGGTGAGGCCTAAGAAAATTCAGTACTTTAATCTTTAATTTAATGTGTTTTTTGTGACTTTAGAAACATGGGTTGAAGTGTTGCATTAAGATTAGTTAAGTTTGCATGGTATTCTCTAGGGTGATATAAATTTAAAAATAATCATGTAAAACATGGTATTTTATCTTCTCAAGTGAATCACACCAAAAAAAGCAATTTTTTTTCGTTTCAGTTTCAGTTGTGTTATATTGAAGTTGAGTGTGTTCCAGTTTCTTTTCTTCAAACTGCCACATAACAGGCAGCTTTTGTCCAGATTAAATTTTTGATATTTACAATTCTAAGTTTTGCATGTCCACCAAAAGTTGTAAACAAAATGCTGTTAGCCAAGAAAATGGAAAAGTTCAAATTAAACTGAAATATATGGATTATTGAACAATGTCTGAATTTCACATTTCTACTGACAAGCCTACGTTTAGAGACATTGGTGCTATATAACTGTTTACAAAAAAAAATTATGTTGATGTACCTATTTTAAGAAACACTCTAGCAGTGTATAATCTCGACTTATGACAGCCTATTTAAAGAAACACTTTTTTCTGATATACCTATTTATAAAAATACTCTTTCTGACATACCTGTTTATAATGAAAATACTCTGTCAGTTTGCATTTTTCTGACATACCTATTTATAGAAACTCTTGCAGTCTGTATTCCTCTGATGCACATATTTAAAGAAATTCTCTTGCAGTCTTTATTCATTATGTCTTCTGAGGATAGAAGATTGGGAAACCGAATGCGTTAGCCTCATTAAATAAAGACGTTACTTACTTACTTACTTACTTCAGAAGTTGAAATCCACAAATTTACTATTCCATGAAATGACCATTTTAGCCTAATCCACGAAATTTCATGCCCACGAGAATAAATGATTTTATAGTAACCTGTACTGTGTTGGTGCACTGTAAAGCCCAAATCATTCATCATAGTACAATAGAAAATTGTTGGAAAACTGGTTTTGGTTTAAGCTTAAATTTACTTTGCGGAGATTAAACATGTAAATAAACTTTGAGGATACCTCGCTAATCTGGTCTGGTGTTACACTTCAATTCGAGACATGCCCTGCTAAATTTGCTGAAATAAGCATACCGTAGAATCATTAAATTTCAATGGCACAATATTCCGTTGTTTGGGCCATTATGACTGTTTCATGTGGATTTGAATTCATGGATTTCAATTTTTGAACATAAAATATATAGGAATTTTACTTGTTTGTTGGGATTTAACTTTATGATATGACTCCACAACAGAGTCCACAAAAAGTAGTCCCCAATGAATCATACTGATTTCACAGTACTGTTTACTCACTGAGTTTGATTGCAGTATGATGCAGAACTTGAAGGATGGAGACGTAGACAAACCATTTGCTTGTCCGGTACCTGGCTGTAAGAAAAGGTACAAGAATGTGAATGGGATGAAGTACCATGCCAGGCATGGTCATCGGAAAGATTCTAGGTATGATATTTCCAATGTTCCTATCATAACTGAAGTATACAAAATGCTAAAAATATTTATTGTTAACAATAAAAATTCTTGAATTAGTTTCGAGAAGTAAAATCTTAAGCAGAACGTAATTGAAGGAACCTATGAGCTTCAAGCATTTTTGCAGAGAAAGCAAACTCTGCCTAGTTGGCTAAAAGATGTTATGATGTGTAAGTCTAAATTTCCTGTTTATAACAACCAGCCTAGGTTTACTCCTCGTTTAAATGGGTCAACAGTGTTGTTGTACTTAGAAAATAGACTGGCCTGGTTTATAAGTTGGTCAGGGCTACGGATATGCGATATGTATTGTATTTTGTCATTATTTTTGAGTTTGGAACCGTCCATGTTTACAAACACTTTTGTTTATTTTATGAGGTGTACAACAACAATTGTGTTTTTGTTTTGTAGCTTGTTCTGCAGAGTGAAAAAAGCTTTTAAATGTAAATGCGGGAAGAGTTATAGGACTGCCCAGAAACTGCGTGCACACATGATTATAAAACACTCGACAACAGATTTGCTCAAACAGACTACACCGGTCAGTCTCTCCACAACACCGATCAGTATCTCAACTACACCGGTCAGTCTCTCCACAACAGTGACACCAAGTTCTCAGCAGGTACAGTTTTCTAGTGTAATGGCAGAAGGGCATATAGTGTAGTCTTGTCAGTGTGTTTGTATGCGTGTCAGCCAATAACTTATAAGTTGTAGTTTTGGTGCCCTTTCTTAACCACAATTTGCTTGACATGCTTTCTTTATTTAGAAGTTGATCTTGTCATTGATCTGTTACATTGATAGTTTTGCCAGTTAGAATCTTTACTCAAATTTATTTGAAGTTTTTTTTACAGAAAAAATGACAGGATATTATATAGGATTTTTTGTTTATGGACAACTTCATTTGATATGGAACCTTTTTCAGTGTCACTTAAGAATTTACACAAGATTGACTGTGTTTTGCTTTCCAGGTTTCCTCTCCAATCATGACAAATACCATTTTCTCCGTCCCACATTCGGTTGCTCAGTCAGCTCTTGCCAGTGGTACATTGACCCAGACCAGCCTCAATCTGGTACCAGTCACCGTGACAACAACAAAACAGGGGCAGATCACTCTAGCAAGCACGGGAGCAACACTGCAGCTGATTGGCTGTCCACAGACAGAAATGATGACATCAGTGGATATGAAATCAGAATAATGAGGCAGGAAGTTGGGTTAGACATTGGTTATTTTCTCAATCATATTGCAGAAAGTAACAAAATGTGAAGTTGGGTGCTATTGCACAAGTAAGCTGATTTGTATGTATTTTTGTTTTTTTGCTTTGGATACAGGGTTAGACACGTCTGCTGCGGTAGTGTCGGACATATTTTTGTGGAAAATATGCATGCATATTTTGCAAGATAAATTTTCTCATCTGATTACAGAGTTACAAGTTTATTACTCTAAATGAATCTGATACACAGGTTTATGTCCATTTTTTGACATCAGACTGAATATTCTCGGAATGCTTACTGCTTTTTAGCTTGGAACAGAAAAGAAAGCCTTGTCAGTATCGGCCTAAGTCAGTTATTAAGCATTGTTCAGAGTGTATACATTCACAGATTTTTATGAAGTACTTTTTATCTTTACACACGTGAGGCCAAATCTTTTAATAATTTGTTTATGAAGTGTAAAAAAAACTTAAAATCAGGACATTTTGCTTAACAGTTGCAACGAAAAATGGTTCAGTAAAGCATTAGTTAGTGTGCCTTTAACTATTGTCTTATTTGTTGTAAATGACTTACTGGATAAAGCTAACTTAAGATAATAAGTATGTTTTCTGATATATCTGCTGTAAAATCTTTTAATCTCTTTGGTTATTTCTTAGTCTCTTTTGTGGGGATTTGAATTTCATGGATTACAGCTTTTGAACATTAAATGTATGGGAATTTTTCTTGTTAGTTGGATTAACATTTCAAGGATAGACTCAACCATGAAATTCACAAAAAAATTGTCCTCTGCGAATATCAGTGATTTCACAGTATTGGAAATAATGCAGTAAAATCAGTAATCTTTAAGATAAAAAATTGGAACTTTTTTTTTGTAATTAGTTTACTCATATTATATCTCCTTTAAAATACAGGAGTATTAATTTCTCAAAATTAATTCTCATTCCGAGCACTGAAAATGAATTTTTTCATGATAACTTTACACATTAAAAATTTTATCAACATAATTTTACACAGATGTAATGCTAATCATTAGTTATGACCAGTTGAAATGTTCACCAATAATAGAAAAGATGAAACTTTGCGAGTTGAAATGTTCACGAATAAGAGAAAAGATGAAACTTTGCAAGTTGAAATGTTCACCAATAATAGAAAAGATGAAACTTTGCGAGTTGAAATGTTCACGAATAAGAGAAAAGATGAAACTTTGCAAGTTGAAATGTTCACCAATAATAGAAAAGATGAAAATTTGCAAGTTGAAATGTTCACGTGTAAGAGAAAAGATGAAACTCTGATGTTCACGAATAATATAAAAGATGAAACTTTGCAAGTTGTAATGTTCACGAATAAGAGAAAAGGTGAAACTTTGCAAGTTCAAATGTTCATGAATAATAATGGAGATAAAACTTTTGACTTTGCAAGTTGCAGTGTTCACTAATAATAGCAAAGATAAAAAACCACTGTATAAATTGTTCTCCATCTATGGTAAATCATTGAATGGTGAATGGAAATATTGGAAGTTGGAAAATGAAGATTATAGAGTGTTGTCATAGAAATGACTATAATATAAATATCAATGCATATAATATGTACATATATTTATTATTTGTTGTAGTTCCAGATATGTTCTGCATATACATGTATATAAATTGTGTATTGGCTGTGCGTGTAAACTTACAGAATATTTATGTGTATTCGTTTAATTTATTGTCTTTCTTTATGTTATATTTTGTGCCAAAATGATATAAAATGGATCAAAAAATAGTTGATTGTGATACCATTATAAAATGTACTGAATGTGTTCTATATTGTCTAGTGCTTTACTGAAGTAAAATATTGTGTATAATAAAATCTTGACATAATTGTGTTAAAAATAAGTGCAATACAATATTGTAAACTTATTGAATAGAGAGCCTGTCAGAAGTCAAAGCAGTTGCCCTAGGTCGTATGGACTGAGGGTCAATAGTTTTGACTATTGACTGGTAAGCCATTCAATAAGTTTTTTATTACTTGGCATCAGAAATTAATTTTCAAAAGTTAATTATCAAATTGTTGACTTTATAAGCCAAGCAAACATGTATTGAATATAGACCGGTCATATTGCACAAACTGAGGACTGCTGATTTATATAAGGAGTCGTGTAATCAGTACCAATGTACGATACCTTTGTTGAAAATAGTCGGACATGCGTTTTTATGGGAAAAAATTTTTAAGTATAAACAGGCCAAGATCTATTTCCAACTGCGTTCAAACTGTACACATCCAAAGAACGTAACTTTCCTCCTGTGACCGTCGGTCTGTGTTGAAAATGTTTTTAATTGCAAAGGTATTGTACATGTGTAGAAACAAGATCATGACGGTTTGTTCAAATATAGGTTATAATACTTAACTCTCTTTTTCTCCACCTGTGAAAAAGTGTTAAAGCTTGTAAATTTTGGATTTTTTAGTTTATGAATATAATTTATTACCGGTATGGTGTACAGTGCCAGTTTGATTTTCTTTCATAATTGCTGTAGACAGATGTTATGTAGCTTTTTCTGCTGTATTAAATTTTTATAGACATAAATTTTATCATTGTTTAAAAGTTAACCATACATTCATATTATAATTAAGGGAATGAACATGTATCTGATAACATTGTAATTTAGCTATGTACAATTGCCCTGAATGTTTACATATTTTCTGCTAATGTTTTTAATGGCTGGCCCATTTAGAATTTGCAATAATTTTTTTTCTCGATAATCATATTTAATATATTCTAATATATTTTTATTCTGCATGGAGATTCTTGAAGAAATGATCTGTGTCCTGTCTTTCATGTTTTTCTCAAGATGTTTTTTTTTTTTTTTCATATTTTTATTTCCTACTTGAAGTACAAAACACAACTAGCAATTGAAAAATACATTTGATGGCTGTATAAACTTTAGCTGTACTTGTAACATACCAAACTAGCAACTTTCCATGTACAATAAGAAACATAAATGTGTGATCTACAGTACAGTTGATGTATGTTAAGTTTGAGGTAAGGAACACGGGAGATATCTTTACACAAAGTTTAATATTAAGTCTTACACTGTCTACTTTAATGTATACTGTAAAAGCACATATTTTCGCTGGGTCAAAATTTCGCGAATTTGAAATTTTGAATATGTTCGCGAGGTTTAATATCCGCGAAATTGTAAAAATGGCATAACACTTGAATAAGAATTATTCTAATGGTGAATATTTATGCGAGGGTTAATTTTTGCGAGATGTAGGGCCTTGCGAATATAGCGAAAATTAAACCCTCGTGAAAATTTCGGCTTTTACAGTATATAACTATATCTCTTACGTGTGTAGTAAAAACTGTATGTGTTATGTGTATGTTAATGAACATGTAAGGTCAATCTGCAGTAATCTTCAGGTATGTTAGTTCTACTATAAAGCACATGTATGTTATTCTGCAGTGAAATACATGTGTATTAGGTCTACATGATCTCAGTGTGGCGATTAAATATTTTAGAACAGAATTTTATTTAACAAAGGTTAGATAAAAGTCACAAGTTTTTTCTGGCATACTGTCAGTAATTCAAAGTCCCTTCCAACAGATATAGATCCCAAAAGAGTCTCTCAGTGAAATTTTTGAACATCAGAAACACATGTATATACCTCATTGTCTGAACACTGTTGTCTTTTTGATTTGTTCTGTTGTAGTTTCAAATAGAATTGAATCGCTTACATGAAGTGAAGTTCTCTCTCAGATTGTGCAATTTTAAGTTAGTTATGATATAATTAATTTTTATATATTAACCTTTGGTTATTCATCATATCAGATAATGGTAATTCTACATTATTACCTTGTTATTATTATTTTGACATTTTCCAATTTTTAGCTCACCTGAACACAAGGTGAGCTTTTGTGATCGCCCTGTGTCCGTCGTCGTCCATCATCAGTCGTCCGTCCGTCCGTCGTCAACAATTTGACTATTAATACTCTAGAGGTCACAATTTTGGCCCAATCTTAATGAAACTTGGTCAGAATGTTACCCTCAATAAAATCTTGGACGAGTGCGATATTGGATCATCTGGGATCAAAAAATAGGTCACCCAGTCAAATCAAAGGAAAATTTTTGTTAAACTCTAGAGGTCACAATTTTGGCCCAATCTTAATGAAACTTGGTCAGAATGTTACCTTCAATAAAATCTTGGACAAGTTCGATATTGGATCATCTGGGGTCAGAAACTAGGTCACCATGTCAAATCAAAGGAAAAGCTTGTTAACACTGTAGAGGCCACATTTATGACTGTATCTTCATGAAACTTGGTCAGAATTTTAATCATGATGATCTCGAAGTCCAGTTTGAATCTGGGTCATGTAGGGTCAAAAACTAGGTCACCAGGTCAAATCAAAGGAAAAGCTAGTTAACACTCTAGAGGCCACATTTATGACCATATCTTAGTGAAACTTGGTCAGAATGTTAATCTTGATGATCTATAGATCAAGTTCAAATCTGGGTCAGGTGGGGTCAAAAACTAGGTCACCGGGTCAAATCAAAGGAAAAGCTTGTAAACACTCTAGAGGCCACATTTATGACTGTATCTTCATGAAACTTAGTCAGAATGTTAATCTTGATGATATTTAGGTCAGGTTTGAATCTGGGTCATGTTGGGTCAAAAACTAGGTCAACGGGTCAAATCAAAGGAAAAGCTAGTTAACACTTTAGAGGCCACATTTATGACCATATCTTAATGAAACTTGGTCAGAATGTTAATCTTGATGATCTTTAAGTACATAGGTCAGGTGAGCGATACAGGGCCTTCATGGCCCTCTTGTTTAAATTAATTTAATACTGTATGAGTAGTGTTATATGCAGGCTTGCATTTCTTTCATGAAGGCACAAAGTTCAGCAAATATTGTCTTGTGCAGAGTAATTCTGATAAGAAGTAATGAACATGTTTTATTTTCCATTTAAGCACAACTTGATTATTATTTCTATTGAACAAAGAAGAGTGAAATAGTGTGTTAACATGCAACAAATTCACTATTATTGGGTCACAGTTATTTTGTCATTGTGTCAAATGTCATAACGATGTGCTGGAAAAGAAAAATACACAAAACAGACAAATATTTCTAATATATCATTAAAATTTTATACCATGTTAAAATTGAAAAAATCTCAGTAATTTCCTTTTGAATAAAATCATTGTCAATTACATCTGAACTCCAAATAATGACTTTGTTCAGTGACAAATCACTGTTTCGGATATAATATTTCTCAAAGGCAGAGAGTGTTAGATGAACAGTTTTACTTTAATTTGTCATAATATTATCCCGGCTATTTTATAAAAAGTGAAGTTCCCATTATTACCCTTTTTCACTGGAAGAGTCTTTTTCTTCTCATATGATGTAAGGTAATGCAAGTTGTATGTAACATGGAACAATGAGTATATAGAGAATATATAAATAATTGATAGCTTGACGGAGAATGTTTACATTGAAGCATATAGATATGGGATAGCTTGATATAGAATTATGTACAAGTACTGGTTTCTGTTGTAGAACCATTGTTATTGTTATATAGTTAATAAAACACAAAAACCCATCTTGTAAATTGTCAACTTTTTTTTTTCCTATCTCAGATTCCACAGTGGTTTGCTCGAGTACAATTTTCTTTTATGATAAGCCTTCCACCTTTGTCCATCGTTGTTCAGCTGTGCTAAAACTGGCTTTCATGTGGCTGTAAAATTGATTAAATGTCTTCTTTTGATATTTTGTCAAAATTCCTAAACAGGTGTAAAAATACTATACTTTTTTCCTCCAAAGTCCTAAATTTTAAATTTATCAGACCTGAACATGTTAAAATATGTTGTTAAATTACCTCAAAATAGTTTATGAGTTTAAAGTATCAATTTTTTAGCTCACCTGTCACAAAGTGACAAGGTGAGCTTTTGTGATCGCGCGTCGTCCGTCCGTCCGTGCGTGCGTCCGTAAACTTTTGTTTGTGACCACTCTAGAGGTCACATTTTTCATGGGATCTTTATGAAAATTGGTCAGAATGTTCACCTTGATGATATCTAGGTCAAGTTCGAAACTGGGTCACGTGCCATCAAAAACTAGGTCAGTAGGTCTAAAAATAGAAAAACCTTGTGACCTCTCTAGAGGCCATATATTTCACAAGATCTTCGTGAAAATTGGTCAGAATGTTCACCTTGATGATATCTAGGTCAAGTTCGAAACTGGGTCACGTGGGGTGAAAAACTAGGTCAGTAGGTCTAAAAATAGAAAAACCTTGTGACCTCTCTAGAGGCCATATTTTTCATGAGATCTTCATGAATATTGGTCAGAATGTTCACCTTGATGATATCTAGGTCAAGTTCGAAACTGGGTCACATGGGGTCAAAAACTAGGTCAGTAGGTCTAAAAATAGAAAAACCTTGTGACCTCTCTAGAGGCCATATTTTTCATGAGATCTTCATGAATATTGGTCAGAATGTTCACCTTGATGATATCTAGGTCAAGTTCGAAACTGGGTCACGTGGGGTCAAAAACTAGGTCATTAGGTCTAAAAATAGAAAAACCTTGTGAGCTCTCTAGAGGCCATATTTCTCAATGGATCTTCATAAAAATTGGTCAGAATGTTCAGCTTGATGATATCTAGGTCAAGTTTGAAACTGGGTCACGTGGGGGTAAAAACTAGGTCAGTAGGTCTACAAATAGAAAAACCTTGTGACCTCTCTAGAGGCCATATTTTTCATGAGATCTTCATGAATATTGGTCAGAATGTTCACCTTGATGATATCTAGGTTAAGTTCGATACTGGGTCATGTGGGATCAAAAACAAGGTCAGTAGGTCTAAAAATAGAAAAACCTTGTGACCTCTCTAGAGGCCATGTTCTCCCTGTGGATTTTCATGAAAACTGGTAAGAATGTTCACCTTGATGATATCTAGGTCAAGTTCGAAACTGGGTCAAGTGCAGTCAAAAACTAGGTCAGTAGGTCTAAAAATAGAAAAACCTTGTGACCTCTCTAGAGGCCATATTTTACAATGGATCTTCATGAAAATTGGTCAGAATGTTTACCTTGATGATATCTAGATCAAGTTCGAAACTGGGTCACGTGGGGTTAAAAACTAGGTCAGTAGATCTAAAAATAGAAAAACCTTGTGACCTCTCTAGAGGCCATATTTTTCATGAGATCTTCATGAATATTGGTCAGAAGGTTCACCTTGATGATATCTAGGTCAAGTTCGAAACTGGGTCACATGGGGTCAAAAACTAGGTCAGTAGGTTTAAAAATAGAAAAACCTTGTGACCTCTCTAGAGGCCATATTTCTCTATGGATCTTCATGAAAATTGGTCTGAATGTTCAGCTTGATGATATCTAGGTCAGGTTCGTAACTGGGTCATGTGCCCTCAAAAGCTAGGTCAGTAGGTCGAAAAATAGAAAAACCTTGTGACCTCTCTAGAGGCCATATTTTTCACGAGATCTTCATGAAAATTGGTGAGAATGTTCACCTTGATGATATCTAGGTCAAGTTTAAAAATGGGTCACGTGCCTTCAAAAACTAGGTCATTAGGTCAAATAATAGAAAAACCTTGTGACCTCTCTAGAGGCCATATTTTTCAATGGATCTTCATGAAAATCGGTCAGAATTTTTTTAGCTCACCTGTCACAAAGTGACAAGGTGAGCTTTTGTGATCGCGCTGTGTCCGTCGTCCGTCGTCCGTCCGTGCGTCAGTGCGTCCGTGCGTCCGTAAACTTTTGCTTGTGACCACTCTAGAGGTCACATTTTTCATGGGATCTTTATGAAAGTTGGTCAGAATGTTCATCTTGATGATATCTAGGTCAAGTTCGAAACTGGGTCACGTGCCATCAAAAACTAGGTCAGTAGGTCAGAAAATAGAAAAACCTTGTGACCTCTCTAGAGGCCATATATTTCACAAGATCTTCATGAAAATTGGTCAGAATGTTCACCTTGATGATATCTAGGTCAAGTTCGAAACTGGGTCACGTGGGGTGAAAAACTAGGTCAGTAGGTCTAAAAATAGAGAAACCTTGTGACCTCTCTAGAGGCCATATTTTTCATGAGATCTTCATGAATATTGGTCAGAATGTTTATATTGATGATATCTAGGTCAAGTTCGAAACTGGGTCACGTAGGGTCAAAAACTAGGTCAGTAGGTCTAAAAATAGAAAAACCTTGTGACCTCTCTTGAGGCCATATTTCTCAATGCATCTTCATGAAAATTGGTCAGAATGTTCATCTTGATGATATCTAGGTCAAGTTCGAAACTGGGTCACATGGGGTTTAAAAACTAGGTCAGTAGATCTAAAAATAGAAAAACCTTGTGACCTCTCTAGAGGCCATATTTTTCATGAGATCTCATGAATATTGGTCAGAATGTTCACCTTGATGATATCTAGGTCAAGTTCGAAACTGGGTCATGTGGGGTCAAAAACTAGGTCAGTAGATCTAAAAATAGAAAAAACCTTGTGACCTATCTAGTGGCCATATTTCTCAATGGATCTTCATGAAATTGGTCAGAATGTTCACCTTGATGATATCTAGGTCGAGTTCGAAACTGGGTCATGGGCGGTCAAAAACTAGGTCAGTAGGTCTAAAAAATAGGGAAAACCTTGTGACCTCTCTAGAGGCGATATTTTCAATGGATCTTCATGAAAATTGGTCAGAATGTTTACCTTGAAGATATCTAGGTCAAGTTCGAAACTGGGTCACGTGGGGTTAAAAACTAGGTCAGTAGATCTAAAAATAGAAAAACCTTGTGACCTCTCTAGAGGCCATATTTTTCATGAGATCTTCATGAATATTGGTCAGAATGTTCATCTTGATGATATCTAAGTCAGATTCAAAACTGGGTCACGTGGGGTCAAAAACTAGGTCAGTAGGTCTAAAAATAGAAAAAACCTTGTGACCTCTCTAGAGGCCATATTTCTCAATGGATCTTCATGAAAATTGGTGAGAATGTTCAGCTTGATGATATCTAGGTCAGGGTCGTAACTGGGTCATGTGCGGTCAAAAACTAGGTCAGTAGGTCGAAAAATAGAAAAACCTTGTGACCTCTCTAGAGGCCATATTTTTCACGAGATCTTCATGAAAATTGGTGAGAATGTTCACCTTGATGATACCTAGGTCAAGTTTAGAAGTGGGTCACGTGCCTTCAAAAACTAGGTCATTAGGTCAAATAATAGAAAAACCTTGTGACCTCTCTAGAGGCCATGTTTTTCAATGGATCTTCATGAAAATTGGTCAGAATTTTTTATCTTGATGATATCTAGGTCACATGTGCTCAAAAACTAGGTCACTATGTCAAATAATAGAAATAACGATGTCATACTCAGTTGAACACTTGGTCATGTGGAGATAGGTGAGCGATTCAGGACCATCATGGTCCTCTTGTTATCTTGATGATATCTAGGTCACATGTGCTCAAAAACTAGGTCACTTTGTCAAGTAATAGAAATAACGACGTCATACTCAGTTCAACACTGGGTCATGTGGGGATAGGTGAGCGATTCAGGACCATCATGGTCCTCTTGTTTTGTCTAGCCAGCTTGTGGTGAGCGAACACAGCCATTGCAAAGGCAACTTGGTGCATGTGTGGGTGCTTGCATGCATCAGTGCGGTTTTATCAGGACAGCTTTAACATATTTGGCATGAATATACAATGCACACCTGAATGAGACTTAAAACCTCGGTCCAGGTTTCAAAGGTCAAGATCACAACGGCTGTCAAACTGTCATATAAGGTCTAGTCTAGGCCATAATGATGTACATTTAGAAGTCTTTTTTTAGCTCACCTGTCACATAGTGACAAGGTGAGTTTTTGTGATCACCCTTCGTCTGTGCGTCCGTCCGTCAGCAATTTCTTGTCTGCATGATAGTGGTTTCATTTATGATTTTATTTTTACCAAACTTGCACACAACTTGTATCACCATAAGATCTTGGTTCCTTTCTTGAACTGGCCAGATCCCATTAAAGGTTCCAGAGTTATGGCCCCTGAAAGGGCCAAAATTAGCCATTTTGACTTTGTCTGCACAATAGCAGCTTCATTTATGATTTGAATATAATCAAACTTGCACAAAACTTGTGTCACCATAAGATCTCTGTTCCTTTCTTGAACCGGCCAGATTCCATTATGGGTTCCAAAGTTATGGCCCCTGATAGGGCCAGAATTAGCTATTTTGACCTTGTCTGCTTAACAGCAGCTTCATTTATGATTTGAATTTAATAAAACTTGCACAAAACTTGTGTCACCATAAGATCTTGGTTCCTTTCTTGAACCGGCCAGATCCCATAATGGGTTTTAGAGTTATGGCCCCTGAAAGGGCCAAAATTAGTTATTTTGAACTTGTCTGCACAATAGCAGCTTCATTTATGATTTGATTTAAACCAAACTTGCACACAACTTGTATCACCACAAGATGTTGTTTCCTATCTTGAACTGGCCTTATTCCATTATGGGTTCCAAAGTTATGGCCCCTGATAGGGCCAGAATTAGCTATTTTGACCTTGTCTGCACAATAGCAGCTTCATTTATGATTTGATTTTAACCAAACTTGCACACAACTTGTATTACCATAAGATCTTGGTTCCTTTTTTGAACTGGCCAGATTCCTTTATGGTTTCCAGAGTTATGGCCCCTGATAGGGCCAGAATTAGCTATTTTGACCTTGTCTGCACAATAAAAGCTTCATTTACGATTTGATTTTAACCGAACTGGCACACAACTTGTATCACCATAAGATCTTGATTCCTTTTTATATGCCCGAAGGGACGTATTATGTTATCGCCTCGGTGTCCGTCTTCTGTTGGTTAGCAATTTCCCTTCCGCTCTGTAACTCTTGAATCCCTTGAAGGATTTCAAAGAAACCTGACACAAATGTTCACCTCATCGAAACGATGTGCAGAGCGCATGTTTCAGATGGCTCACTTCAAGGTCAAGGTCACACTTAGGTGTCAAAGGTCATATGACTTTGTTTTGTGTGTATATTGCTCTGCATTTGCATTGCATTGCAGTGCTCTTGTTTTTATTTGGCAGATCCTTCTTTTGTTCACTTACAATAATTTTTTTTTTAATTACTTCCCTTTTATGTTACTATAAATAGCTTATTTAGTAACTTTTTTATTATTGGCCCTAGGGAAAAACTGAGACCACTTTTCTGTGGTACAACATGGATGGTACCTCCAATTGTTAGGTGTATTTTTACATATCTGTACCTTGTAAGAATTTTTTTTTTTTTTTGGTTAAATTTCTTCCCTTTATTGTTTGACCTTCTATTCTTGTCCTTAAGTGCAATGATAACAGGTGAGCGATATAGGGCCATTATGGCCCTCTTGTTTTGTTTTGGCAGAATAATTACATAATTGAAATGAGTATTGCCACAGGACACAAGTCCTTATCTTTGACTTGTATGGAGCTTTATTTTCAACTGGCTGAAATATTCAAGCAATTAAGGCAGTGTACCAAAAATAATGGGCATTAACATTCTAGTTAGTTCTCAGAATGCTATTGGAATTCATGTATTTTTATCCAATTTGTTCGATGGGCAAAGCTATGATGTTTTAGCATGTATACTATTATATTATACCAGATTTATATAGCGCCCTTTTCTCAATACACATCTTCAAAGGTGCTTTACATAGCACAAAGGTAGCCATTCGGGACATCAAATTCATCCTCTACTAGTACAGACACGGTGATCTAACCAGAGAGACAGAGCCCACAGAACAGAAGAGAGAGAGAAATCCATTAGATACAGGTCTGTTGGGCTAACTTAGCCTAGCTTTTGCAAACAGACACTGGTTCTTTTAACATGCCATTGTATAGCACTGATAAATGCAAAGCTATCTTTCCTGGGAAACCAGTACTGGCCTCTCAGTTAGGTGGGAAACACTAAAGAGCATCTCAGAAATTTCCAGAGCCTGGACCGGGATTCGCACCTCAGACCTCTGAATTGGCAGCCAAGTGTGTTAACACTAGACCTGTGACAAGGCTACCCACAAAATCCTAACATTGGCCAAATCCAGCCTACTACACTATAAAACACCTAAGCTGTGACTTCAAGCATATCCAAGATACTGTATCAACTCATAGGCATAAGGCATTGGCTAATGATCCCAGTAAAGTTTTCTCTGGGTTCAAATTTGCAACTGCAATAGGGGTTAGTGTATTTATGAGATAATAGTTTTAGTCTCTTTCTCCAAAAGAAAGAATACAAGCATGGTCTAGTGCTTGTTTAAATAGGTTTCCTTTTGTTGAATCTGGGACTGATACAGAGTATCCATGTGCAAAGAGAAACCTAAGGAAGATTTATAAACTTTATTCTCCAAAAGTTCAAGAAATTGACACAAGTTCAAATAGATTTACATGTAGCATAGGGTACTGCTGTACTGGTACCCTGTCCTCGTGACCTAACTTTAGGCCATTAGAAAGGTTTTTCATTTACATATGTAGAGCTGTATACAGAGAATATCAGTTCTTTTTCTGGCAGATCAATAAAATATGTACTGTTTACAAAGTTGGTCAAAGCCATGTCACTTCAGTCAAATTTGGGACTGTCACTCGTACGTAATGTTATACAAGAAAAACTGTAAGAGGGGTTTAAACAATATCTTTACCTTTTGGATCCCTCCTTTGAGGAACACTTAGTAAAGTTAGGTACTCGTTAGATTTTGTAACCCCTAAAGAGCCTCAAAAGTTTTCATTTCGTCAATTAGAGTCCTAATTTAACAAGAGCTGTCCATAAGACAGCCAAGCTCGACTATTCGAAATATTGTCCCAGAAGCAGGAAAATATTACCCAAAAAGGTTAAATATCAAAAGAGTTTTAAGTTCAAAAGGGGGACCAAAATGCATATCAGTTATGGGACTTGCTGCTATCAACTAGTTTTATAACCCCGAAGGCACATGTGAAGTTTCAATTCAATATCTGCATTAGTTTTGGAGATAGAAACTTGCATGTAAAACTTTAACCAGAATTTTCAAAGTCCAAAAGGGGCATAATTTGCCCAAAATACATGCCAGAGTTATGGGACTTGATCCAGTGAGGTTAGTAATTGATCTAGAAAAAGAAAAAATAAGTTTCAAATCTATATGCCTTTTAGTAATAGCTGTATGTACTTGTACGCAAAACTTTAACCAGAATTTGCTAAGTCCAAAAGGGGACATAATTTGGCCAAAATGAAGGTCAGAGTTATGGGACTTGCTGCTATCAACTAGTTTTATAACCCCGAAGACACATGTGAAGTTTCAAATCAATATCTGCATTAGTTTTGGAGATAATAACTTGCATGTAAAACTTTAACCAAATTTTTCTAAGTCTAAAAGGGGGCATAATTTGCTCAAAAAACATGTCAGAGTTATGGGACTTGACCCAGTGAGGTTGGTAATTGATCTAGAAAAAGAAAAAATAAGTTTCAAATCTATATGCCTTTTAGGAATAGCTGTATGTACTTGCACGCAAAACTTTAACCAGAATTTTCTAAGTCCAAAAGGGGGCATAATTTGGCCAAAATGAAGGTCAGAGTTATGGGACTTGCTGCTATCAACTAGATTTATAACCCCGAAGACACATGTTAAGTTTCAAATCAATATCTGCATTAGTTTTGGAGATAGTAACTTGCATGTAAAACTTTAACCAAAATTTTCTAAGTCTAAAAGGGGGCATAATTTGCTCAAAATACCTGTCAGAGTTATGGGTCTTGACCCAGTGAGGTTGGTAATTGATCTAGAAAAAGAAAAAATAAGTTTCAAATCTATATGCCTTTTAGAAATAGCTGTATGTACTTGCACGCAAAACTTTAACCAGAATTTTCTAAGTCCAAAAGGGGGCATAATTTGGCCAAAATGAAAGTCTGAGTTATGGGACTTGCTGCTATCAACTAGTTTTATAACCCCGAAGACACATGTGAAGTTTCAAATCAATATCTGCATTAGTTTTGGAGATAGTAACTTGCATGTAAAACTTTAACCAAGATTTTTTAAGTCCAAAAGGGGCCATAATTTGCTCAAAATACATGTCAGAGTTATGGGACTTGACCCAGAGAGGTTGGTAATTGACCTAGAAAAAGAAAAAATAAGTTTCAAAGCTATATGCCTTTAATTGATGGCTGTATGTACTTGCATGCAGAAACTTAACCAAGGTGTGACGCCGACGCCAGGGTGAGTAGAATAGCTAGACTTATAATTCTTCGAATAGTCGAGCTAAAAATTAAGTTATTTAATTTTTGCCAGACTACTTAAAAGCCTGCTTAAGGTTATGTAATATATTGCATTTAAAACTGTTTCAAACAAGCCTTTTGCAGGGAAATGAGACAATGTTATTTAGTGATCAGACAGCTCCAGTTAACATTTACCAAAAGCAGGGGTCCACCAAATTTACTTGGTTACAAACACTGGCTGAAAAACTATCGGTTAACCAAGACATTTTAAATAGTTGAAACTCTACATTTCGAACTCGCTTATCGCAAAATTCTTGTTATCTGGAAAATATTTTCAAGTCCTATCCTGAAAACACATACACAAATATAACTTAAAGTCGAAATTTGGTTATATCAAATTGAAATGCTTGATCCCTTGCAATTTGAGATACCGAGTTTCAACTGTACATATAGTTACCAGGCAAGTTGATGGCTGATACTGTAAAGAGAACTTTCAGCACTGGTACAGATACTAAATTTCATTGGCAGCTAGTGAGTACAGTAAAAACTGTTAACCCATGAGATCATGCTGGACACAATTGATTCTGCCTTTGTGACCAGTGTAAATCAAGATCAGCCTGCACATCTGTGCAGTCTGATCAAGATCTGCACTCTTCGCCATTCAGTCAATATCTTTTTGGTAAGCATCCCTTTAAACAGTTAATGATACTGTCCAAATTGAAAAATGGGCAAGTTCATTATAAAAATTTAGCAGGGTAAGGATTAAAAATATATAAATATCATACTCCTTTTGAAGATTTGAAACGGGGAATTATATAGTTACACTAAATGAGAGTTGAGGAAGTCAATATCGAATGAAACTACTCTTACTGTCCAACAGACCTGAACTGTATGTATTTATGACAACAGACTTGCATGCAGGTGTCAACACTTGTCTGTAAATGCTCGACATAAGCCAGTTTGCAAGAAAAGAGTTATAACTTGTAAATCCCTGATCAGGGTGTAGAATTCTTCACACTAGGAAGTCAATCAGCTGACTCAAGGAAGGTTGGTGGTCCTGCCAAGATGACACCCCATGCCACAAGCAATGCCAATTGGGGCACCTTAGGTCTTCCTCCACCAGCAAAGCTGGAATAGTTGCCATGTGACCTAAATTTTGTTGGGTCTCTCTAAACCAAAGAACAAATTAGAAATGATACTTGTGGCAATGCCTGTAGTTTCTCAGATGGGTCATTTAGGCCAAGTTGGACTTCCTGTTTCTTTAAAAGGTAAACAACTGGATACTTTCCAGGGTTGTATTTGCTTTCAGTTTAGAAAAACTACCATACTTGCAACAACTATGTTTATATGTAACCATGGCACTGTATGCTGTACACTATCCAGACTGTGGACTAACTTATTTTTTTGTTGGGTTTATCGTTGCACTGACAATTATTGGTCATATTGCAACTTTCCAGCTTTGATGGTAGAGGAAGACCCCAAGTGCCCCTCCATGCATCATTTCATCATGAGCAGGCACCTGGGTAGAACCACGACCTTCCGTAAGCCAGCTGGATGGCTTCCTCACATGATGAATTCAACTGAGTGAGGCTCAAACTCACAGAGGGGCAGGTGATTCAAAGTCAGTGACCTTATACACCATGTTTAAATGTAACCATGGTACTGTATACTGTATACTTTCCGGACTAGGGACAAAGATAACTACTTTACAATGCTACTATAAAAAGAGAAAATATATATCTTTAATACATTATTTATTGACTATAAAGTAGAAAAAGGATTTCATTATAAATAGTTAAATAAATTTGCATCAGAAATCACACATGACATAAAGCTACAATAATGATACATGTATGATTTATATTTTCTTATTCTTGTATTCAACACAGCATGAAACAATCATGAAAAACGATTTATTTGTTCACTTAATTCACAACCATCACCATTGTTACTGTCTCACAGTATTTATTTGATCAGGAGGAGTAAGATATGTCTCTAAGCATGTAATATATATATATAGGCAGAGAGAATTTATATGAACCAATCACCATCACAATATACCAGAGCACCTAGCAATACAAACAAGCATGCATATTTCACAAGTCTACTAACCCAATAAGATTAGTTTCAATGCTGCTTTATTTACACACCTAGATTGTACCATTCATGCTTACTGGTTCAACATTTGCATATATACTCAAATCTGTGTTATCATGTCTCACAAATCTGCAGTAACATTTAAATCATACATTTATATAGTGCCCTTTCAATGAGGAACACATTAAAAGGCCAATTACATATCAGGAGACCAAAGTCATCCTCCATCAGCACAGCTTTGTCTGACCAGAAAGACAGCGAGAGAGAAAGTCTCCAGAACAGAAAGAAATCTTTTAGATGCCAGTGTGTCTGGCTAACTTAACCAATAGTCTTGTTCTGCCTGGTGTGTAGGACGGATACATGTGAAGCTGTCTTTCCTGGAAAGAACTAGAACTGGCCTCTTAGTTAGGAGGGAGACATTATTTCAAAACTTTTCAATGCCTGAATTCTGATTGACAGTCAATATCTTAGCACTTACAATGATAATAAAATATACTTTATATAACTGTTTGAAAGAGGTTTTAATACAAGCTTTTAGCTTACTCCTCAATCCTATCACATCAATATATGTTTGTATGAAATGCATATTTGGAAAATAAATATTGTTTAAACCAACTGTTTGTTTGTATGTCAGAAATTAAAACATCAGAATGTTACTACAGAAGTTAGAAACTATCCATTCAAAATCTTACTGCAATAATGGCCCAAGGGCCAATGTGAAACTAGGTGTGCCATTGTGACAAAAACTCACTCCCCAGCCATTTGTTGACCTTTTTTTATATACACTGCTGTATGACCTTCAAGTTGGAATGTGATTAAGTCGCCCCTGAACTCACAAAGCGGATGTTTTTAACCCCTTTTAACTTGTGAATATTTCATCTTACTCAACACTTTCACACTTTTATCTTCTTTCTGATCTTCATTTTTGAAGCCTTCCTGTCACTGCTTTTAAACCAACTTTTATCTGGTTGTGACGCGCAGCCCGGCTATTATACCCGTGAGGGGAGTCCAGCCGTATATAAAGATAGATAGTTTCAACAGAGATGAGAAGTATGCCAATCACATTTTATTTGCATGTGTCAATATCACTAAAGCAAGTTAAATGGTATTTGTGTAATTTTAAGACAAATTTGCAACTATTTATAATAAGATAAATTATAATAATATTTTACTATGGTTAAGGTTTGCCTCCTGATCAAAATGGTACACATAGTGCAGTAATGGCTTTAGCCCTCGAGCAATTTTGAAACAAGGTGTGCCAAAATGATGCAAAGACAACACCAGACAATGAAAGACCTTTCATTATATACAACGTTATTATGATGTAGCCATTCCATCAGGGACTAACAAGTTTTTGTCATACTAGAAAATTGTCAAATGGTACCTGTGTAATTTTAACATCAATTTGTTTCTATTTATAGTAACATATATAAAAACCCAATTATTACACGAGGTTGTAATATATATGTGATAGACCTCAACCTTATATGGTAAGGTTGATATAAACACTGCTATCCAATGCTTAATTGAATATTACGCACACACAAATATTAAGGTAATGGACCAACAATAAAGCTCGCCAATTTCAGTGCGATTACATAATCTTATGTAATTTGGCATTCTTTGGACATTTATGTACCTCAAAGAGCATACAGCATTCGACTACCAAAATCACAAACAGAGAAAATATAATTTGCTGATTGTCAATACCAGTCCACTACCTTAAACAAACACAAAAATATTATAAACTAGTACTATAAAATCATTAATATTCACGAGGAACTAACTTTCGTTGGATTTATTGTTGCATCAATCTATACAATCAAATCGCAATGAACAAGTAAAATTCCCATTTATTTTATCTTTGGAAGTCAACAAATTCATATCCCCATGAAATAGCCCTTTTTTCTAAAACAAATAAATTAAAGGTACATAACAGAAATTAATTCAACAAAAAATTTCAGGAATGCTTCAATTTTCTTCAGAAATACAGTAACACAAATAAAATAACAATTGTAAATGCTATATGTATATGTAAATGTCAAGTTCACATAGATACTTTTAGATTTGAGAACACAAATCAATTCAAATTTTTCTTGGACCTAATAGGTGGTTACACAATTGAATAATTAACATTATACTTGGAGCACCTTCTAAACTTAACTACTAAAGTTTACATATATGTTAACGAGTTTTTCATCATGTGACTGCAAAAAGTCATCACTGATAAATGGGTGCACTGTACTAAAAGATTACAATATATGAGTACTACATTTGTTCCAGTACTAGTTCAAAGAATACTTGACTTTAACGATACACGTAAGATTCACAGCATTTTCAATAAACAATATGTTAAATGAAACAAATCTGAAATAAAAATATTTGGTGTTTGTTCTTTTAAAGTCACAAAAGAGGCCTTGTTTTGCCTATGTTACATATTGCAGATATTTTATTTCCCAGCATGCAACACTAAGTCAAACTTATTTCCAATCATGCATCAGTATTTCACACTTATTTCCCATCATGCATCAGTATATCACAATTATTTCCCATCATGCAGCAGTAGATCACAATTTGCTGACCAGCACATTTTTCATCTGTTCCGCAGTATGGTCCGCTTGCTCTGGTTCCCCTACCATCAGGTTCTTGCAGCCAAAGATATTCTGTGGGTCCACATACTCCTTGATGGCCCGCATTGCTCCTAGACCAACATCACCAATGGTTTTCCTCAACCATCTTTTACGAAGTTTACCCACTGAAAGTAAAGGTTGTGTGTGGTGTGATATATGGAAATTGTATAATATTGTTTACAATATTTACTTCATTAAACTTTAAAAATAACTGGCACTGTTGTATGATGTAACTTCATGTTCAACTTAACAACTGAATTGCCTGATTTCATACACAATTGCCATTGCAAGAAACACATACACACTGAGATATAACCTTTTACAATCTAGTATTAACCCTTACCCTGCTGAATTTCTATAATGAACTTGTCCATCTTTCAATTTGGACAGTACCATTAACTGTTAAAAGGGGTGCTTATCAAAAAGATACTGACTGAATGGCGAAGAGTGCAGATCATGATCTACACTGGTCGCAAAGGCAGAATCAATTGTGTCCAGCATGATAAGGGTTAAGAAAATAAAACCCTTGAGGTATTTCTGTTCCAGCATCACCATTAAATAAGGAAATTTTTCAAATCTACAACTCATACTATTCAACTTGAATGTGTGTACATTACTGTGGTGTGATATGTAACTTAACTTCTGCAAGTTGGGAATTTGTTTCATATTTTATAAATATCCCAGATAAAATGTTTGTATTTATTCTGCAAAGAATATAAGAAGCATTTTGCTTTTGTTTTTTGCTGTGTTTAGAGTCACATCAACGCACTTTAGGTCACCACCGACCTTCCGTAAGTCAGCTGGATGGCTTCCTCACATGAAGAATTCCACACCCCAAGTGAGGCTCGAACCCACATTGGCGAGGGGCAAGTGATTTCAAGTCAGGGAACTTAACCACTCAGCAAAGGAGGCCCTCTGTTATGGTGGAAGATGACCCTAGGTGCCCCTTCTGGCATTATCTCAAGTACAAGTGGGCATCTTGTAGGACCATCCATCTTCTGTAAGCCAGCTGGTTGTTTCTTCACACAAAAGGAATTCAACGGTCCAAGCAAGGTTTCAAAGTCAAAGTGGTGAGGAGCGATTCAATGTAACTGACCCTAACAACTGGGTCTGGAGGTCCCCTATTAGGCAAGTTTAGTAAAATCATTCAAGAATTAAAGTAAGTACAATATACCTCCATGATGATGAGAAATACTTCCACCATTTGCCAGGATTTCATCTCGAGCACATGCCTGCAGAAATAGTCCTCAATGTAACAATATTATTCAAATACAACCAAATTTCAGTAACATTTAAACCATATATGTTTGATTCACCTATTCTTTAACAAGGCTTTTGAAAATTCCATCAATATGAAACAGAACACTGAGTAGTATCAGTATTAGAAAATATAAATAAGAATATCAATAGTGTATTTTCTATAGTAAAATTAAGCCATTCTGAGCAATACCATTATGAAACAAGAGGACCATGATGGTCCTGAATCGCTCACCTCTTCCCACATGACCCAGTTTTGAGTATGACGTCGTTTTTTCTATTATTTGACATAGTGACCTAGTTTTTGAGCTCATGTGACCCAGTTTTGAATTTGACCTAGATATTATCAAGATAAAAATTCTGACCAATTTTCATGAAGATCCATTGAAAAATATGGTCTCTACAGAGGTCACAAGGTTTTTCTATTATTTGACCTATTGACCTAGTTTTCGAAAGTACATGACCCTGTTTTGAATTTTATCTAGATATCATCAAGGTGAACATTCTCACTAATTTTCATGAAGATCTCATGAAATATATGGCCTCTAAAGAGGTCAGAAGGTTTTTCTATTTTTATACCTACAGGCCTAGTTTTTGACCGCATGTGACCCAGTTTCAAAACTGACCTAGATATCATCAAGGTGAACATTTAGATTAATTTTCATGAAGATCCATTGAAAAATATGGCCTCTAGAGAGATCAAAAGATTTTAATAATTTTAGACCTACTGACCTAGTTTTTGACCCAGTTTCAAACTTGACCTAGATATCATCAAGATGAACATTTAGACCAACTTTCATACAGATCCCTTGAAAAGTATGGCCTCTAGAGACGTCACAAGGTTTTTTTATTATTTGACCTACTGACCTAGTTTTTTTAAGGCATGTGACCCAGTTTCAAACCTGACCTAGATATCATCAAGGTGAACATTCTGACCATTTTTTATGGAGATCTCATGAAAAATATGGCCTCAAGAGAGGTCACAAGGTTTTTCTACTTTTAGACCTACTGGCCTAGTTTTTGACCGCACATGACCATGTTTCGAACTTGACCTAGATATCATCAAGATGAACATTCAGACCAATTTTCATACAGATCCCATGAAAAATATGGCCTTTAGAGAGGTCACAAGGTTTTTCTATTATTTGACCTACTGACCTAGTTTTTGAGGGCACTTGACCCACTTTTGAACTTGACCTAGATATCATCAAGATGAACATTCAGACTAACTTTCATACAGATCCCATGAAAAATATGGCCTCTAGAGAGGTCACAAGGTTTTTCTATTATTTGACCTACTGACCTAGTTTTTGATGGCACGTGACCCACTTAGGAACTTGACCTAGATATCATCAAGATGAACATTCTGACTAATTTTCATGAAGATCTCATGAAATATATGGCCTCTAGAGAGGTCACAAGGTTTTTCTATTTTTAGACCTACTGACCTAGTTTTTGACCGCACGTGACCCAGTTTCGAACTTCACCTAGATATCATCCAGATGAACTTTCAAACCAACTTTCATACAGATCCCATGAAAAATATGGCCTTTAGAGAGGTCACAAGGTTTTTTCTATTATTTGACCTACTGACCTAGTTTTTAAAGGCACGTGACCCAGTTTCAAACTTGACCTAGATATCATCAACATGAATGTTCTGACCAATTTTCATGAAGACCTTTTAAAATATATGGCCTCTAGAGAGGTCACAAGGTTTTTCTATTTTTAGACCTACTGACCTAGTTTTTGAAGGCACGAGACCCAGTTTCAAACTTGACCTAGATATCATCAAGTTGAACATTCTGACCAATTTTCATGAAGATCTTATGAAATATATGGCCTCTGGAGAGGTCACAAGGTTTTTCTATTTTTAGACCTACTGACCTAGTTTTTGAAGGCACGTGACCCAGTTACGAACTTGACCTAGATATCATCAAGATGAACATTCTGACCAACTTTCATAAAGATCCCAAGAAAAATGTGACCTCTAGAGTGGTCACAAGCAAAAGTTTACGGACGCACACACGGACGACAGACACCGCACGATCACAAAAGCTCACCTTGTCACTTTGTGACAGGTGAACTAAAAAATTCAATTTTGACTGTAATTGTCAATGGATCCATACAAAACCTGCACAACGTCTTAGTCAGCATAAAAACATAAAATTCTGAAATTTTCATGGGCCAACATCAAACCTCCACACCCTCCCTCCCCTATCCCCCACAAACCCCAGAAAATATTATGGATTTGGTGAATTAAACAGTAGTGTATAAGCATAATATGTACTAAATATTTATCATTAACTAGTGCCACATGGTTTTAATAATAATGAAAATAATTGTAAAATGCAACAAGAGGACCATGATGGTCCTGAATCGCTCACCTATCTCCACATGACCCAGTGTTCAACTGAGTATGACATCGTTATTTCTATTATTTGACATAGTGACCTAGTTTTTGAGCACATGTGACCTAGATATCATCAAGATAAAAAATTCTGACCAATTTTCATGAAGATCCATTGAAAAATATGGCCTCTAGAGAGGTCACAAGGTTTATCTATTATTTGACCTAATGACCTAGTTTTTGAAGGCACGTGACCCACTTTTAAACTTGACCTAGATATCATCAAGGTGAACATTCTCACCAATTTTCATGAAGATCTCGTGAAAAATATGGCCTCTAGAGAGGTCACAAGGTTTTTCTATTTTTCGACTACTGACCTAGTTTTTGACCGCACATGACCCAGTTACGAACCTGACCTAGATATCATCAAGCTGAACATTCTCACCAATTTTCATGAAGATCCATTGAGAAATATGGCCACTAGAGAGGTCACAAGGTTTTTTCTATTTTTAGACCTACTGACCTAGTTTTTGACCCCACGTGACCCAGTTTCGAATCTGACTTAGATATCATCAAGATGAACATTCTGACCAATATTCATGAAGATCTCATGAAAAATATGGCCTCTAGAGAGGTCACAAGGTTTTTCTATTTTTAGATCTACTGACCTAGTTTTCAACCCCACGTGACCCAGTTTCGAACCTGACCTAGATATCTTCAAGGTAAACATTCTGACCAATTTTCATGAACATCCATTGAAAAATATCGCCTCTAGAGAGGTCACAAGGTTTTCCTATTTTTAGACCTACTGACCTAGTTTTTGACCGCACATGACCCAGTTTCGAACTTGACCTAGATATCATCAAGGTGAACATTCTGACCAATTTTCATGAAGATCCATTGAGAAATATGGCCACTAGAGAGGTCACAAGGTTTTTCTATTTTTATATCTACTGACCTAGTTTTTGACCCCACATGACCCAGTTTCGAACTTGACCTAGATATCATCAAGGTGAACATTCTGACCAATATTCATGAAGATCTCATGAAAAATATGGCCTCTAGAGAGGTCACAAGGTTTTTCTATTTTTAGATCTACTGACCTAGTTTTTAACCCCACGTGACCCAGTTTCGAACTTGACCTTGATATCATCAAGATGAACATTCTGACCAATTTTCATGAAGATGCATTGAGAAATATGGCCTCTAGAGAGGTCACAAGGTTTTTCTATTTTTAGACCTAATGACCTAGTTTTTGACCCTACATGACCCAGTTTCGAACTTGACCTAGATATCATCAGGATAAATATTCTGACCAATTTTCATGAAGATGCATTAAGAAATATGGCCTCTAGAGAGGTCACAAGGTTTTTCTATTTTTAGATCTACTGACCTAGTTTTTAACCCCATGTGACCCACTTTCGAACTTGACCTAGATATCATCAAGATGAACATTCTGACCAATTTTCATGAAGATGCATTGAGAAATATGGCCTCTAGAGAGGTCACAAGGTTTTTCTATTTTTAGACCTAATGACCTAGTTTTTGACCCTACGTGACCCAGTTTCAAACTTGACCTAGATATCATCAAGATAAACATTCTGACCAATATTCATGAAAATCTCATGAAAAATATGGCCTCTAGAGAGGTCACAAGGTTTTTCTATTTTTAGACCTACTGACCTAGTTTTTGACCCTACGTGACCCAGTTTCCAACTTGACCTAGATATCATCAAGGTGAACATTCTGATAAATTTTCATGAAGATCTTGTGAAATATATGGCCTCTAGAGAGGTCACAAGGTTTCTCTATTTTTAGACCTACTGACCTAGTTTTTGATGGCACGTGACCCAGTTTCGAACTTGACCTAGATATCATCAAGATGAACATTCTGACCAACTTTCATAAAGATCCCATGAAAAATGTGACCTCTAGAGTGGTCACAAGCAAAAGTTTACGGACGCACGGACGGACACTGCGCGATCACAAAAGCTCACCTTGTCACTTTGTGACAGGTGAGCTAAAAATTCAGCTTCTTTTATTGAAATCTTTGAACTGCACTGTGTTGCCATTTGTCAGCTGTATGGAACATTTACCTCAATATCTTCATACATTTGTACTGGATTCTGTATGCCTCTGTAGTTAAACCCGAAGTAGAAATACACACATGCACCAGCATCATAGCACTGTGTTACCCTGGAAACAATAATATAGTATATAATGACAAACATGAAATTTGTTTGTACTTCATACTTTTCTATATGCAATATTAGATATAAAACATTCTATCATAAAACTCTTCTAGTTCTGACCAGTATCTATTGTTTGTACGTTAACTCATAAAACGTAGGCAGTGAGTAACGCAGATTCCCTAACTACAGCTGAATTTAACTGAATCTTGACAAACTGTTTAATCATATTACTGCACTAAATAAAACAAATACAGTACTTTGAAATTTTTTGCTTTTGTGGGTAAATGTTTGTTTTTGTTTGTTTTGTTTTTTCGGATTTTGTGGTCGCATTGATCCATGGAATTAAATCCTTACTAATGACAAACTGGAGAGAATTTTCCATTTTTTTCTTAATTTCATGTTTTTCACAAAACAAAATTTTTGGCCAAAACCTAAGTCATGACTTGCCTGCATGTGATATATGGAGGGAACTGTATTCCTCGTTCCTTACATTCTCTATGTAATCTATCTTTCACATTAGTACACAGGTCTAGACATCTGTAATAAAACATAAAATCAATACAATTTTAAGTAAGTCTTGATTGTTTTACAATTGTAAATTGTTGCACATGTAATTGAAACTTAACTAAACGATCTACCAAATAAATATAATTATTAAATTATGTTCGAAAGTAACTGACCCGTAAGAAATATGCAACAAGAGGACCATGATGGTCCTGAATCGCTCACCTATCCCCACATGACCCAGTGTTGAACTGAGTATGATGTCGTTATTTCTATTATTTGACACAGTGACCTAGTTTTTGAGCACATGTGACCTAGATATCATCAAAATAAAAAATTCTGATCAATTTTCATGAAGATCCATTGAAAAGTATGACCTCTAGAGAGGTCACAAGGTTTTTCTACTATTTAACCTAATGACCTAGTTTTTGAACGCACGTGACCCACTTTTTAACTTGACCTAGATATCATCAAGTTGAACATTCTCACCAAATTTCATGAAGATCTCCTGAAAAGTATGGCCTCTAGAGAGGTCACAAGGTTTTTCTATTTTTAGACCTTCTGACCTAGTTTTTGACAGCACATGACCCAGTTTCGAACTTGACCTAGATATCATCAAGCTGAACACTCTCACCAATTTTCATGAAGATCCATTGAGAAATATGGCCTCTAGAGAGGTCACAAGGTTTTTCTATTTTTAGACCTACTGACCTAGTTTATGAAGGCACGTGACCCACTTTTGAACTTGACCTCGATATCATCAAGATGAACATTCTCACCAGTTTTCATGAAGATTTCATGACAAATATGGCCTCTAGAGAAGTCACAAGGTTTTTCTATTTTTAGACCTACTGACCTAGTTTTTGACCGCACGTGACCCAGTTTCGAACTTGACCTAGAAACCATCAAGGTGAACATTGTGACCAATTTTCATAAAGATCCATTGAGAAATATGGCCTCTAGAGACGTCACAAGGTTTTTCTATTTTTAGACCTACTGACCTAGTTTTTGATCGCATGTGACCCAGTTTCAAACTTGACCTGGATATCATCAAGATGAACACTCTGACCAATTTTCATGAAGATCCATTGAGAAATATGGCATCTAGAGAGGTCACAAGGTTTTTCTATTTTTAGACCTACTGACCTAGTTTTTGACCCCACGTGACCCAGTTTCAAACTTGACCTAGATATCATCAAGGTGAACATTCTCACCAATTTTCATGAAGATCTCATGAAAAATATGGCCTCTAGAGAGGTCACAAGGTTTTTCTATTTTTAGACCTACTGACCTAGTTTTTGACCGCACGTGACCCAGTTTCGAACTTGACCTAGAATTTACCAAGATGAACATTCTGACCCATTTTCATAAAGATCCCATGAAAACTGTGACCTCTAGAGATGACACAAGGAAAAGTTTACAGACGGACGGACGGACGACGGACGCTGCGCGATCACAAAAGCTCACCTTGTCACTTCGTGACAGGTGAGCTAAAAACTCTATCAGGTGATAAATGCCAATCACACTCTTAACTTCAAATATAATATGTGAATAAGCAGGACATGTATGTTAAACCAACGGTAAAATAAGAGCTGTCGGAGCACAGCGACCGCTCGACTATTCAACAATCTTGTCACTAAAGGAAGTTAAATGAATGAATACAAAAGTCGAAAAAGGGGCATAATTTTATAAAGATACAAAATAGAGTTCTGGAACCTCTACAATGCATATCAAATCATCACAGTGAAAAAGTGTGTTTAGTTTCTATACATTTCCATTAGTAGGTACTGAGATACCAGATAACATACAAAAACCACACTGAGACTAGACACCAATGCATGGGTCAGTGCAATAGCTCTACCTATTCTCTGAACAGTTGAGGTAATGAGATACATGAAAGATAGTCTACCTATCCCAAGGCACTGATGTTTCAAATGATTCAGCTACAATATAATACTCAAATCCCAAGTCTCTGATATAAGCTATAGCAAAAGTCAACATGTAGCCTCTCTCTCCGTTCTCAGCTCCACCTGCCAAACCACTGAAAATATAGAAGATACAACTTCCTGAGTTCTAAATCAATTATAATCAACAGAAATAATGTGTTCAAATTAAATTAAGAGAAGTAACTGTAATCAGAACAGTAATGAAGACAAAAGGTAATTGGAGTGAAAGCCATGAAGATTTGATAACAAGAGGGATAGTAAACATTGAAATAATGATACTGGTGAAAGTACACAAAAACTTATTATAACAGGAGTGTTGTTATATTTTCTGGTCCTTAGGCATCAGAGTCCATTCAACATTTATAGATAACAGAGTTCCCCTTAGCAATGCTGGTGGGGTGGGGAGGGGGGGGGGGGGGGGGCATGAGGGGTGTTGCACATTTCATTGCCTCTGATGAACAGATTCAATCAAACAGAGCCAGGCCTGCTACTATTTCTTTCTGGTTCCTTTCTATGCTTCCAAAGGATCTTTTTACAGATTATATTATTGTATAAATGATTTCTTGTCTTAAATATTTCAATGATAAACAATCTGTATGACATACTCACCCAAACTGTGCTGCTATTTCATACACCCTTTTCTCTTGAGCATCAACATCCTGTCAAAATAGCCAAAATACTTTAAGCAAAACACTTTTTTGTGGGATGGTGGGAGAAGAGGGTTAATTTCACACAAACACAATTATGTCAAATTGTGACCTGCCAGCTTTCATGATGGAAAAAAACCCAGGTGCCCCTCCCTGCATTACATTTCAACATGGGCGGGCACACGGGTAGAACCGCCTACACTCTGTAACCAAGCTGAATGGCTTTCTAATATGAAGAATTCTATGCCCTTAAGAGAGGTTTGAACCATCATCAGTGAAGGGCAAGTGACTTGAAGTCAGTGACCTTAACCACTCCGCAATGAAGTTCCTGCAAAAGAGACTGACATCAAGAAGAATTTAAGCCTTTAATCAAATAACAATTTTGTTTATCTGAATATTGAGATGCTGAAAATGGAAAGTGGAAAACAGGAGTTGTAACAAATGAGTGAATGATGCCAAAGAGGACTGCCCATGCCTCTGGGTTAGGACCTGACTTCAGCTGGGCAGTGCAGCTACTAAATGCCTCCCTTAGGGAGCATAGTAACATTACTGCCCTTGGGAGCATAATAACCCTACTACATTCGCTAGCATAATAACGCTACTACACTAGACTATAAATATGACAACTAGTCTGAATGAACATGGTAGTATCTGACTAGTAGACTAATGTTAGTTTTTAACCCTGTATAAGTCTCTTACTAAAGTCTCAGAAATACAAATATCAAACAAACTGTTCCTAAAAAATAATCTATACAATGAGTATCAAAAGACTTGGCATTTATCTTTCAGAAAGAAACTGGGGCAAATTCATAGACCTAGTATGGAAACTTTTGGGTCAACTAGACAGCCAAGCAGAATAAAGCAAAGGCTGAAGCATTTTCTATATCATAATCAGCTGGGGTGATATGATTAAACATTATTTATACATTCTGCATGATAATCTTTATTTAAGTACATGTTAAAATAAGTACATGTTAAAATAAGTACATGTTAAAATATCTTAATTACCTTTTTAGCACCTTCAAAAAGTAGTGTAGCAACTGCAAGTTTGTTTACATCAAACCCTTTAATTCTGGTTATATAGAACTTCTTTAAACCGTCAATAAAGTTGGTGAACACAGACTTTGATTCAGGCTTCAATGCATGTCCTGTAAACATTTGAAAAAGAATCATAACAAGCAACAAGAGGGCCATGATGGCCCTATATCGCTCACCTGTTATCATTGCACTTGAGGACAAGAAGGTCCTCAGTAAAAATATTTAAGTCCAAAGGACAGGAACAACAAAGGGAAGAAATTTAACCAAAAAGAAAAAAAAATTCTTACAAGGTACAGATATGTCAAAATACACCTAAAAATTGGAGGTACCATTCATGTTGTACCACAGAAAAGTGGTCTCGGTTTTTCCCTATGGCCAATAATAAAAAAGTTACTAAAAATAAGCTATTTATAGAAACGTAAAAGGGAAGTAATTAAAAAAAAAATATTGTAAGTGAACAAAAGAAGGCTCTGCCAAATAAATCTGTTGACATAAATGAAATTTCATATCAGTATCTTCATTAGTTACGGAGATATACCCATTTTAATTTGAAATACAGGGAGGTAATTTGACATAAAATCAGTCCATAGTTATCTACCCTGACTGTCTCAGTCCAACTAATGACAATAATGAAATTTCAAATAAGTCCTATAAGTACTTACTGATATAAATCCATTTTGATTACAATCAGGGGAGGTAATCAGATATAAAATAACTCTGGAACCTATGATTGGATCTGATTTGTCATGGAATCTAAGATTTATTGTTGTTGAAGATATTTTGGAAGTTTGTATCAAATAAAACCATAAATGAAGTCTCTATACGGCTGCAAAAGCCAAAATAGCCAATTTTGGACCTTTAAGGGCCATAACTCTGGAACCCATGAACGAATTTGGCCACTTCAAGAAAGGAACTAAGACCTTGTGGTGATACAAGTTGTGTGCAAGTTTGGTTAAAATCAAATCATAAATGAAGCTGCTATTGTGCAGTCAAGGTCAAAATAGCTAATTTTGGCCCTTTCAGGGGCCATAACTCTGGAACCCATTATGGGATCTAGCCGGTTCAAGAAAGGAACTGAGATCTTATGGTGACACAAGTTTTGTGCAAGTCTGATTAAATTCAAATCATAAATGAAGCTGCTATTGTGCAGACAAGGTCAAAATAGCTAATTTTGGCCCTTTCAGGGGCCATAACTCTAGAACCCATAAAGGAATCTCGCCAGTTCAAAAAAGGAACCAAGATCTTATGGTGATACAAGTTGTGTGCAAGTTTGGTTAAAACAAGAGCTGTCCGTAAGACAGCCAAGCTCGACTATTTGAAATATTGTCACAGAAGCAGGAAATTATTACCCAAAATGTTAAATATCAAAAGAGTTTTAAGTTCCGAAACGGGACATAATTTGACCAAAATGCATAACAGAGTTATGGGACTTGATGCTATCAACTAGTTTCATAACCCCGAAGAAACATGTTAAGTTTCAATTCCATATCTGCATTAGTTTTGGAGATAGAAACTTGCATGTAAAACTTTAACCAGAATTTTCTAAGTCCAAACGGGGGCATAATTTGCTCAAAATACATGTTAAGAGTTATGGAACTTGACCCAGTGAGGTTGGTAACTGACCTAGAAAAAGAATAAATAAGTTTCAAATCTATATGCCTTTTAGTAATAGCTGTTTGTACTTGCACGCAAAACTTTAACCAGAATTTTCTGTGCACGCAAAACTTTAACCAGAATTTTCTAAGTCCAAAAGGGGGCATAATTTGGCTAAAATACAAGTCAGTGTTATGGGACTTGATTCTATCAACTAGTTTTATAACCCCGAAGACACATGTGAAGTTTCAATTTAATATCTGCATTAGTTTTGGAGATAGTAACTTGCATGTAAAACTTTAACCAGGATTTTCTAAGTCCAAAAGGGTCATAATTTGGCTAAAATACATGTCAGAGTTATAGGACTTGACCCAGTGAGGTAGGTAATTGATCTAGAAAAAGAAAAAATAAGTTTCAAATCTATATGCCTTTTAGTAATAGCTGTATGTACTTGCACGCAAAACTTTAACCAGAATTTTCTAAGTCCAAAAGGGGGCATAATTTGGCTAAAATACATGTCAGAGTTATGGGACTTGATTCTATCAACTAGTTTTATAACCCCGAAGACACATGTGAAGTTTCAATTTAATATCTGCATTAGTTTTGGAGATAGTAACTTGCATGTAAAACTTTAACCAGGATTTTCTAAGTCCAAAAGGGGGCATAATTTGGCAAAAATACATGTCAGAGTTATAGGACTTGACCCAGTGAGGTAGGTAATTGATCTAGAAAAAGAAAAAATAAGTTTCAAATCTATATGCCTTTTAGTAATAGCTGTTTGTACTTGCATGCAAAACTTTAACCAGAATTTTCTAAGTCCAAAAGGGGGCATAATTTGGCTAAAATACATGTCAGAGTTATGGGACTTGATTCTATCAACTAGTTTTATAACCCTGAAGACACATGTGAAATTTCAATTTAATATCTGCATTAGTTTTGGAGATAGTAACTTGCATGTAAAACTTTAACCAGGATTTTCTAAGTCCTAAAGGGGGCATAATTTGGCTAAAATACATGTCAGAGTTATAGGACTTGACCCAGTGAGGTAGGTAATTGATCTAGAAAAAGAAAAAATAAGTTTCAAATCTATATGCCTTTTAGTAATAGCTGTATGTACTTGCACGCAAAACTTAAACCAAAATTTTCTAAGTCCAAAAGGGGGCATAACTTGGCTAAAATGAAGGTCAGAGTTATGGGACTTGATTCTAGCAACTAGTTTCATAACCCCGAAGACACATGTGAAGTTTCAATTTAATATCTGCATAAGTTTTGGAGATAGTAACTTGCATGTAAAACTTTAACCAGGATTTTCTAAGTCCAAAAGGGGGCATAATTTGCTCAAAATACATGTTAGAGTTATGGAACTTGACCCAGTGAGGTTGGTAATTGACCTAGAAAAAGAATAAATAAGTTTCAAAGCTATATGCCTTTAAATGATAGCTGTATGTACTTGCATGCAAAAACTTAACCAAGGTGTGACGCCGACGCCGACGCCAGGGTGAGTAGAATAGCTAGACTATTCTTCGAATAGTCGAGCTAACAAAATCATAAAGGAAGCTGCTATTGTGCAGACAAGGTCAAAATATCTAACTCTGGCCCTTTCAGGGGCCATAACTCTGGAACCCATAATGGAATCTGGCCAGTTCAAGAAAGGAACCAAGATCTTATGGTGATACAAGTTGTGTTCAAGTTTGGTTAAAATCAAATTATAAATAAAGCTACTATTGTGCAGACAAGGTCAAAATAGCTAATTTTGGCCCTTTCAGGGGCCATAACTCTGAAACCCATAATGGGATCTGGCCAGTTCAAGAAAGGAACCGAGATCTTATGGTGATACAAGTTGTGTGCAAGTTCGGTTAAAATAAAATCATAAATGAAACCACTATCGTGCAGACAAGAAATTGTTGACGCACGGACGCACAGACGACGGACGAAGGGTGATCACAAAAGCTCACCATGTCACTATGTGACAGGTGAGCTAAAAATAGAATGAACTTCCGCAGCAATCATGTATTTATCATGTCATTTCAACTTGCAGAAATAGAATGATTACATGCTGCTATATTTCTATAAAAGGTATATTAGGTCCAAATTCAATTTTAAAATACAAACATCATTTTATTGGAATTATGTAAATATAAAATTAACATGTTTGTGCATAAAAACTGTTCTGCGTGTTAGGTTTAACATGGGCAACATCTAATACATGTACGTCTAAGCACTGTATAAATATTTACCAGTACTACCAATTAAAGTACTGGAAGTTCTTTTCAACAAGTTTATTTAGACAAGTTAAATTCATTTGATGAGGATTTCGTGCATTTGAACTTAGTATTTAAAAAGAACACCACCTTGCTGGTGCAGACACTCATCTCTTGTCTCTGTATAATATCTTCTAAGTACAAAAGGGGCCATAATTCTTGCAAAAGGCAATGTAGAGTTACGGTACTTGTTGTGCAGAGTCAGCTTTTAATAGCGAATAATTGCTCTAAGTTTTTAAAAAGCAATAGCTTTGAACGGAACGTTAAGGAGAAAAGCTGACCCAAACGAAAACCTTAACCAAGAAATCTGATATTTCTAAGTCCAAAAGGGGCCATAATTCTTGCAAAAAGCATGATGGAGTTACGTTTCTTGCTGTACAGAGTCAGCTATTGATGGTGAACAAGTGTTGCAAGTTTTAAAGCAATAGCTTTGATAGTTTAGTAGAAAAGCTGACCTAAACACAAAACTTAACCAGGCAACGCCAACGCCAACACTGACGCCGATCAAGTGATGACAATAACTTTTTTTTTTTCAAAAAATCAAATGAGCTAAAAAGGAACTATTTTAGCGGAAGACACACATTGGCTATCTTTAGATTATTGGTTTCAAGAGCATCATGTTAGAGAAATGAAATTTAATCCAATGAACAAGTAAAATTCCCATTATTTTAATGTTCAAAAATGGAAATCCACGAATTCATATCCCCACGAAATTGCCGTTTTGACCAAAACCACAAAGTTTCATGCCCACGAAATTAAATGATTTTACAGTATACGCAAGTACTTACCAAACTGGAATTGTTCATTGTCCATCAATCTTATAGAAGCTGGTGCACATTTCTGAAAGGATGAAAAACTTAATAATGATTCATAAAAAACATTGAGAATTTTCTCTTAGGCTTTAGGCATGGGTTAAAGCTATTTAGTTTGGAGGCATTTGGTTCCATTCATAGTAAGATGCTGGTCTGGGGAGCAGTGACATAGAAAAATTCACTGGCATACATTTGTTCACAATAAAGTGGAATCTAAGAACCAAACAATTGTTATATAATTGCACAGACTCTTGGATGGATAACTCACTGCAAAATTCCAACATTACTGAAGGCCATATTAAGATCCTGTGACATTTCTGACACAAAAGTATAGCATGAAAAGATCTATGACTCACTTGTTTAGCTATTTCTCTGAGACAGGCTACGCCATTTTCGAAGTTAGGGAACACAATAGAGCCATATCTCTTACACTCTGGGACAGGACGTATCTTCATAGTGACCTCTGTCACTACACCCAACGTACCTACAATATTTACATTCTATAACAATTGCCACGTCTATAAATTATGTGTAAGTGAAATGTAAGAAAAAAATCTGCAATTATCAGTTACATAATTTAAGGAAGTCTGTGTGACTAAACAATCTCTCAATCATTTTTTGTAAATGTCTCCATTCATCAGTTAGCTTTTTGTGATTAGTTTATTTACATCTCTTTATGAAGTTTAGTATCTGTACAGAAGATCGCATATTTTCATGTCTTTAAACTTTTGTTTCAGGATTTTGCAGTCAGCAATCTCACCAACACTGGTAGAACTTAGCACAGAATACTTTGACATTTGATACTAACCCTCCGATCCTAGAATAAAATGGTGTATGTCAGGTCCACAGGACATTCTTGGGACCTGGCAGGATTTTTCTAATGTACCTTTTGGTGTCACACATTTTACATGAACAACCTGATAAAAACAGTATCATATTACTACAAACAAAAAGGAAAGTTTCCCATGAGGAGACAAATATAATACCTGTTTGAACTGAATGCTCAAAGAAAATTAGATTTTACATTTTGCTATGTACCTAATGTTTACTCTGTGAAATCTAGTTTCCATTTAATATTGAAACAATATAATAACTTCTATATTTTTGTCAAATCATCAAAAAAAAAAAAATTTATAACTAGAAACTAATTATGAAATCAAAAGTCCAAATTGTGTACACATTTGTGAGATACAGTTGGGTACTTACAAGATCCTCAATATTGCCGTAGATATTTTTCTTCATCCCTGAAGCTCGAGTTGCTACCCAGCCGCCCAGGGAGCTAAACTCCATGGAGTCAGGCTCATGTCCAGTACAGTAACCCTTCTTGCCAAGCTAAAACAAACATTAATAAAGACATTAAATTAAGAAATATCCAAGATGTGTTTTGATAAATAGGGGATATATTACATAAGTGTCTGTCGAGCATTTTATCAATTTTATTCAACAAGTTTAATAAATTTGATGTGGAAAGACACAAATGTTATATTCTTTTTATCACAGGTTAGCTTTACCTACTGAAACATCAAAATTTCTTCTTTCTTTACCAAATAGGTCTACTATACTTGAAATGTCATTAAACGTAAAAGCTCTACTACACTTCTAGCATAATACCAAAATTATGTAATGGCTTTATTCCACTCCAATGATGTCAGACATGTGGTTAAACAAGTAATGATCTATTTAACCTATTACAATGCTTTATACTGATTCATTTACTCTGTTACAATGCTTTATACTGATCTATTTGACCTAAAACAATGCTCACCAATCTTTCCAGGTCCTGTCCAATGATACCAGCCTCTATATGAGCAACTAGGTTCTTCTCATCTACCCAAAGAATTCTGTTCTGAAAGAAAAAATTAGAATTTCTACACATGTATCTTCCCAGCTTAGGCAGAAATGAGATAATAAGGCAAAGTGATGTAAAAAACTAGAATAATGGAAATAAATTCCGTGTTCATGACAATCTGTGAAATTGTTTAATTTCGTGGGCATGAACTTTTGTGTTTTGGGCCAAAGAGGTTATTTTGATGAAATATGAGTTGTGGATTTCAAATTAAGGAGATAAAATGAGTGGGAACTTTACATGTTCACTGGGATTAAATATCGTGGATTGACTCAACTACAAAATCCACCAAAATTAGTCACCCGTGGATATTAATGATTTTACAGTATCATTTGATCTTCATTCTGCGACATGAAATCTGTAAATCTTAACTGTCACCAACATGGACATCAACAATCAAGTAAATAATAATACAAGCATAAAATCAAACAATACCATGGCAGACATACAAACAAATAAATTGTAACTCACCATCTGTGACATATCTAATGACACTATCATTCTAGTTTCTTCAGTTGGACACATTAACGCTTCAGACACACTTGTTCCTCCTACAAGCAGAAAGCTGGCATTTAAACCTATTTCTGTTATAGCAAGACAGAAACATTTCAATTTCTATATATCCTTACCAGCATTTAATCAGGTCTGACAAGAAATGATCCAGGATATTTTCTGAAAAATGAAAAAAACAAAACAAAACAAGAGGGCCATGATGGCCCTATATCGCTCACCTGTTATCATTGGTCCTCAGAAAAAATATCTAAGTCCACAAAGGACAGGAACAACAAAGAGAAGAAATTTAACCAAAAAGAAAAAAAATTCTTACAAGGTACAGATATGTCAAAATACACCTAAAATTGGAGGTACCATCCATGTTGTACCACAGAAAAGTGGTCTCGGTTTTTCCCTACAGCCAATAATAAAAAAGTTACTAAAAATAAGCTATTTATAGTAACGTAAAAGGGAAGTAATTAAAAAACAATTATTGTAAGTGAACAAAAGCAGGATCTGCCAAATAAATCTTTTGACATAAATGAAATTTCAGATCAGTATCTTCATTAGTTACGGAGATATACCCATTTTAATTTGAAATAAAGGGAGGTAATTTGACATAAAATCAGTCCATAGTTATCTACCCTGATTGGCTCAGTCCAACTGATGACAATAATGAAATTTCAAATAAGTCCTATAAGTACTTACTGATATAAATCCATTTTGATTACAATCAGGGGAGGTAATCAGATATAAAATAACTCTGGAACCTACGATTGGATCTGATTTGTCATGGAATCCAAGATTTATTGTTGTTGAAGATATTTTGGAAGTTTGTATCAAATAAAACCATAAATGAAGTATCTATATGGCTGCAAAAGCCAAAATAGCCAATTTTGGACCTTTAAGGGGCCATAACTCTGGAACCCATGATGGAATCTGGCCAGTTCAAGAAAGGGAAAAGCAAGATCTTGTGGTAGTACAAGTTGTGTGCAAGTTTGGTTAAAATCAAATCATAAATGAAGCTGCTATTGTGCAGACAAGGTCAAAATAGCTAATTTTGGCCCTTTCAGGGGCCATAACTCTGGAACCCATTAAGGGATCTGGCCGGTTTAAAAAAGGAACCGAGATCTTATGGTGACACAAGTTTTGTGCAAGTTTGATTAAATTCAAATCATAAATGAAGCTGCTATTGTGCAGACAAGGTCAAAATAGCTAATTCTGGCCCTTTCAGGGGCCATCACTCTGGAACCCATAATGGAATTTCCCAGTTGAAGAAAGGAACCAAGATCTTATGGTGATCAAGTTGTGTGCAAGTTCTGGTTAAAATAAAATCATAAATGAAGCTGCTATTGTGCAGACAAGGTCAAAATAGCTAATTTTGGCCCTTTCAGGGCCATAACTCTGGAACCCATAATGGAATCTGGCCAGTTCAGAAAGGAACAAGATCTTATGGTGATACAAGTTGTGTGCAAGTTTGGTAAAAATCAAATCATAAATAAAGCTGCTATTGTGCAGACAAGGTCAAAATAGCTAATTTTGGCCCTTTCAGGGGCCATAACTCTGGAACCCATAATGGATCTGGCCAGTTCAAGAAAGGAACCGTGATCTTATGGTGATACAAGTTGTGTGCAAGTTTGGTTACAAATAAAATCATAAATGAAACCTTATCGTGCAGTAATCGAAATTGTTGAACGGAGCGCACGACAGGACGGACTCATTATTTGACGGTGCTAAAAAAAAAAAAAGAGGGCCATGATGGCCCTATATCGCTCACCTGTTATCATTGGATCGACAGGGTGAAAAATATCTAGTCCAAGACAGGAACAACAAAGGGAAAAATTTAACAAAAGAAAAACAAATTCTTACAAGTACAGATATGTCAAACACCTAAAATTGAGGTACCATCCATGTTGTACCAAGAAAAGTGGTCTCGGTTTTCCTACAGCAATAATAAAAAAGTTACTAAAAATAACTATTATAGTAACGTAAAGGCAAGTAATTAAAAAAACTTATTGTAAGTAACAAAAGAGGATCTGCAAATAAATCTGTTGACATAAATGAAATTTCAGATCAGTATCTTCATTAGTTACGGAGATTACCCATTTAATTTGAAATAAAGGGAGGTAATTTGACATAAAATCGTCCATAGTTATCTACCTATTGCTCAGTCAACTAATGACAAAATGAAATTTCAAATAAGTCCTATAGTACTTACTATATAAATCCATTTTGTTACATCAGGGAGGATAAAAATACTTGGCTCGATGACTATGTAGGAATCCAAGATATTGTAAATATTTTAGATTGCATTCAATGAAGTCAAGGCCAACGACCATCTGGACCTGATTGCATCTGGCCAGTGGAAGATCCAAGGAAGCAAGATCTTGTGGTAGATACAAGTTGTGTGCAAGTTTGGTTAAAATCAAATCATAAATGAAGCTTCTATTGTGCAGACAAGGTCCAAAATAGCCTAATTTGGCCCTTTCAGGGGCCATAACTCTGGAACCCATTAGGGATCTGGCCGGTTCAAGAAAGGAACCGAGATCTTATGGTGACACAAGTTTTGTGCAAGTTTGGTTAAAATCAAATCATAAATGAAGCTGCTATTGTCAGACAAGGTCAAAATAGCTAATTTGGCCCTTTCAGGGGCCATAACTCTGGAACCCATAAGGATTCTCGTCAGTTGAAGAAAAGGACCGAGATCTTATGGTGACACAAGTTTTGTGCAAGTTTGGTTAAAATAAAATCATAAATGAAGCTGCTATTGTGCAGACAAGGTCAAAATAGCTAATTCTGGCCCTTTCAGGGGCCATAACTCTGGAACCCATAATGGAATCTGGCCAGTTCAAGAAAGGAACCAAGATCTTATGGTGATACAAGTTGTGTGCAAGTTTGGTAAAAATCAAATCATAAATAAAGCTGCTATTGTGCAGACAAGGTCAAAATAGCTAATTTTGGCCCTTTCAGGGGCCATAACTCTGGAACCCATAATGGGATCTGGCCAGTTCAAGAAAGGAACCGGATCTTATGGTGATACAAGTTGTGTGCAAGTTTGGTTAAAATAAATCATAAATGAACATATCGTGCAGAAAGAAATTGTTAACGGACGGACGGACGACGGCGACGGACGAAGGGTGATCCAAAAGCTCACTTGTCCTATGTGACAGGTGAGCTAAAAAATCAAGAGGGCCATGATGCCCTATATCGCTCACCTGTTATCATTGCACTTCAGACAAGAAGGTCCTCAGAAAAATATCTAAGTCCAAAGCACAGAAACAAAGGGAAGAAATAACCAAAAAGAAAAAATTCTTACAAGGTACAGATATGTCAAATACACCTAAATTGGAGGTACCATCTGTTGTACCAAAAAGTGGTCTCGGTTTTTCCTACAGCCAATAATAAAAAAGTTACTAAAACAACTATTTATAGTAACGTAAAAGGAAGTAATAAAAAACTATTGTAAGTAACAAAAGAAGGATCTGCCAAAAAATCTGTGACATAAATGAAATTTCGATCAGTATCTTCATAGTTACGGAGATATACCATTAATTTGAAATAAGGGAGGTAATTTGACATAAAATCAGTCCATAGTTATCTACCCTCATTGGCTCAGTCAACTAATGACAAATGAAATTCAATAAGTCCTATAAGTACTTACTATAAATCCATTTTGATACATCAGGGAGGTAATCAGTATAAATAACTCTGGAACCTACGATTGGATCTGATTTGTCATGGAATCCAAGATTTATTGTTGTTGAAGATATTTTGGAAGTTTGTATCAAATAAAACCATAAATGAAGTTCTATATGGCTGCAAAAGCCAAAATAGCCAATTTTGGACCTTAAGGGGCCATAACTCTGGAACCCATGATGAATCTGGCCAGTTCAAGAAGGAAGCAAGATCTGTGGTGGTAATCAAGTTGTGTGCAAGTTTGGTTAAAATCAAATCATAAATGAAGCTTCTATTGTGCAGACAAGGTCAAAATAGCTAATTTTGGCCCTTTCAGGGGCCATAACTCTGGAACCCATTACGGGATCTGGCCGGTTCAAAAAGGAACCGAGATCTTATGGTGACACAAGTTTTGTGCAAGTTTGATAAAATTCAAATCATAAATGAAGCTGCTATTGTACAGACAAGGTAAAAAAAGCTAATTCTGGCCCTTTCAGGGGCCATACTCTGGAACCCATAACGGATTCTCGCAGTTGAAGAAAGGACCAGATCTTATGGTGATCAAGTTTTGTGCAAGTTGGTTGAAAATAAAATCATAAATGAAGCTGCTATTGTGCAGACAAGGTCAAAATAGCTAATTTGGCCCTTTCAGGGGCCATAACTCTGGAACCCATATTGGAATCTGGCCAGTTCAGAAAGGAACAAGATCTTATGGTGATACAAGTTGTGTGCAGTTTGGTAAAAATCAAATCATAAATAAACTGCTATTGTGCAGACAGGTCAAAATAGCTAATTTTGGCCCTTTCAGGGGCCATAACTCTGGAACCCATAATGGATCTGGCCAGTTCAAGAAAGGAACCGTGATCTTATGGTGATACAAGTTGTGTGCAAGTTTGGTTAAAATAAAATCATAAATGAAACCATTATCGTGCAGACAAGAAATTGTTGATGGACGGACGGCACGCACGCACGGACGCACGGACACGACGGACGACGGACAAAGGGTGATCACAAAAGCTCACCTTGTCACTATGTGACAGGTGAGCTAAAAAAACAAGAGGGCCATGATGGCCCTATATCGCTCACCTGTTATCATTGCACTTCAGGACAAGAAGGTCCTCAGAAAAAATATCTAAGTCCAAAGCACAGGAACAACAAAGGGAAGAAATTAAACCAAAAAGAAAAAAAATTCTTACAAGGTACAGATATGTCAAAATACACCTAAAAATTGGAGGTACCATCCATGTTGTACCACAGAAAAGTGGTCTCGGTTTTTCCCTACAGCCAATAATAAAAAAGTTACTAAAAACAAACTATTTATAGTAACGTAAAAGGAAAGTAATTAAAAAAACTGATTGTAAGTTAACAAAAGAAGGATCTACCAAATAAATCTGTTGACATAAATGAAATTTCAGATCAGTATCTTCATTAGTTACGGAGATATACCCATTTTAATTTGAAATAAAGGGAGGTAATTTGACATAAAATCAGTCCATAGTTATCTACCCTCATTGGCTCAGTCAAACTAATGACAAAAATGAAATTTCAAATAAGTCCTATAAGTACTTACTGATATAAATCCATTTTGATTACAATCAGGGGAGGTAATCAGATATAAAATAACTCTGGAACCTACGAATGAATCTGATTTGTCATGGAATCCATGATTTATTGTTGTTGAAGATATTTTAGAAATTTGTATCAAATAAAACCGTAAATGAAGTCTCTATATGGCTGCAAAAGCCAAAATAGCCAATTTTGGACCTTTAAGGGGCCATAACTCTGGAACCCATGAAGGAATCTGGCCAGTTCAAGAAAGGAATCAAGATCTTGTGGTGATACAAGTTTTGTGCAAGTTTGGTTAAAATCAAATCATAAATGAAGCTGCTATTGTGCAGACAAGGTCAAAATAATTAATTTTGGCCCTTTCAGGGGCCATAACTCTGGAATCCATTATGGGATCTGGCCGGTTCAAGAAAGGAACCAAGATCTTATAGTGACACAAGTTTTGTGCAAGTTTGATTAAATTCGAATCATAAATGAAGCTGCTATTGTGCAGACAAGGTCAAAATAGCTAATTTTGGACCTTTCAGGGGCCATCACTCTGGAACCCATGATGGAATCTGGCCAGTTCAAGAAAGGAACCAAGATCTTGTGGTAATACAAGTTGTGTGCAAGTTTGGTTAAAATCAAATCATAAATGAAGCTGCTAATGTGCAGACAAGGTCAAAATAGCTAATTTTGGCCCTTTCAGGGGCCATAACTCTGGAACCAATAAAGGGATCTGGCCAGTTTAAAACAGAAACCGAGATCTTATGGTGACACAAGTTTTGTGCAAGTTTGATTAAATTCAAATCATAAATGAAGCTGCTATTGTGCAGACAAGGTCAAAATAGCTAATTCTGGCCTTTTCAGGGGCCATAACTCTGGAACCCATAAAGGAATTTTGCCAGTAGAAGAAAGGAACCAAGATCTTATGGTGATACAAGTTGTGTTCAAGTTTGGTTAAAATCAAATTATAAATAAAGCTGCTATTGTGCAGACAAGGTCAAAATAGCTAATTTTGGCCCTTTCAGGGGCCATAACTCTGGAACCTGTAATGGGATCTGGCCAGTTCAAGAAAGGAACCGAGATCTTATGGTGATACAAGTTGTGTGCAAGTTTGGTTAAAATAAAATCATAAATGAAACCACTATCAGGCAGACAAGAAATTGTTGACACACAAGACGGACGCACTGACGATGGACGAAGGGTGATCACAAAAGCTCACCTTGTCACTATGTGACAGGTGAGCTAAAAAAAGGGGGAAACTAGAGCTATCACTAAAGGTGATGAATGTACCCCCCGCATGCACTGACACAGTACATTGCAATTTGACGCACACAAGATTGCATAATTATGTGGACTGTATGTATATATAGACTGTATGTATACAGTATAGTAACAAAAAACGAAGTCCCATAACTATGCAGAATATTTATCTAAAAGAATGTAACATGCACCATGCACAACTAGGGTTGGTACTGATCACTTGTGTGAAGTTTCATTAAATTGTGTGTAAGGGTTTGGTAGATTAGGCACGCACAAGACTGCATATGCAGACTGTATGTACATAGTATGTTAACAAGAAACAAAGTCCCATAACTCTGCAATTTTTGTTGCTGAAAGAACCTAACATGCCCCATGCACAACTACTGTTGTTACTGATCATTTGTGTGAAGTTTCATTAAATTGTGTCATGGGGATGAGGAGAGATGGTGCGCCCAAGATTGTGTCTATGTATATAGTATAGTAACAAAAAAACAAAGTCCCATAACTCTGCAATTTTTTTTTCTGAAAGAACCTAACATGCCCCATGCACAACTACTGTTGTTACTGATCACTTGTGTGAAGTTTCATTAAATTGTGTCGAGGGGATGAGGAGAGATGGTGCGCACAAGATTGTGTCCATGTATATAGTATAGTAACAAAGAAACAAAGTCCCATAACTCTGCAAATTTTTTTTCTGAAAGAACCTAACATGCCCCATGCACAACTACAGTTGGTACTGATCACTTGTGTGAAGTTACATTAAATTGTGTCAAGGGGATGAGGAGAGATGGTGCGCACAAGATTGTATCTATGTATAAAGTATAGTAACAAAAAAACAAAGTCCCATAACTCTGCAAATTTTTTTTCTGAAAGAACCTAACATGCCCCATGCACAACTACTGTTGGTACTGATCACTTGTGTGAAGTTTCATTAAATTCTGTCAAGGGGATAAGGAGAAATGGTGCGCACAAGATTGCGTCTACGGACAGACGGACAGACAGACGGACAGACAGACAGACAACCTGAAACCAGTATACCCCCCCTTACAACTTTGTTGTCGGGGGGTACAAAAAGAGACATTCGAAAAATTTCTCAGGCCTAAACAACAGCTCTGCAAAGTGTGGCAATATATGCCCTACTGTAAAAGCAGAAATTTTCGCTGGGTCAAAATTTCGCGAATTTAAAATTTTGAGTATGCTCGGAGGATTAACATTAGCAAAATTGTAACAAGAGCTGTCCATAAGACGTCAAGCTCGACTATTCGAAATATTGTCCCAGAAGCAGGAAAATATAACCCAAAAAGGTTAAATATCAAAAGAGATTTAAGTTCAAAAGGGGACATAATTTGACCAAAATGCATATCAGAGTTATGGGACTTGCTGTTATGAACTAGATTTATAGCCCTGAAGGCACATGTTAAGTTTCAAATCAATATCTGCATTAGTTTTGGAGATAGTAACTTCCATGTAAAACTTTAACCAGAATTTTCTAAGTCCAAAAGGGGGCATAATTTGCCCAAAATACATGTCAGAAGTATGGGACTTGACCAAGTGAGGCTGGTATCTGATCTAGAAAAAGAAAAAATAAGTTTCAAATCTATATGCTTTTTAGAAGTAGCTGTATGTACTTGCACGCAAAACTTTAACCAGAATTTTCTAAGTCCAAAAGGGAGCATAATTTGGCCAAAATGAAGGTCAGAGTTATGGGACTTGCTGCTATCAACTAGTTTTATAACCCCAAAGACACATGTGAAGTTTTAATTCAATATCTGCATTAGTTTTGGAGATAGTAACTTGCATGTAAAACTTTAACCAGAATTTTCTAAGTCCAAAAGGGGGCATAATTTGCTCTAAATACCAGTCAGACTTATGGAACTTGACCCAGTGAGGTTGGTTATTGACCTAGAAAAAAGAAAAAATAAGTTTCAAAGCTATATGCCTTTAAATGATAGCTGTATGTACTTGCATGCAAAAACTTAACCAAGGTGTGACGCCGACGCTGACGCCAGGTTGAGTAGAATAGCTAGACTATTCTTTGAATAGTCGAGCCAAAAATGGTATCGTACTTGAAATTGAATTATACTAATAGTAAATATTTACATGACGATTAGTCTCACAATATAGTGAAAATTAAACCCTCGCGAAACTTTCTGCTTTTACAGTAAGTTTTAGATGAGGAGTAAAATTTAACAAAATTTTATGTGGGTGGGTGATGGGACGATCAGTAGTGGTGGTGGGGGTAGGTTGGAGGTTACGTGTTGAGGCAATGATGGGATATTGGGTCACAAGACACTTAAAATTTGGCAGAATGGTGTGTTAATGTCAGGATTGGGAGAGGAGAAAGAGTAATATGGATTGTTGCAGTCTGCACATCATCTGATCACCACTTATATTCCAAGTTTCAAGTCAATACCTAATCAATTGCTTTTATGTTGTTATAAGGATTCGAAATACAATGAACAGATCTCACATCTGAGATCAATCTATGATCTTAGCCTTTTGCCTACTACCCAGTTCATGCACTCTGCAAATTGTCACATTGCCACCTACATATATGCCAAGTCTGAAGTCAATACCTTGAATGGTTATGTTCCAAACACAAAATAAGACAGAACAGATCTGACCTTTGAACTCAATTTGTGACCTTCACCTTTGCAATACTGACCCAGTTCATGACATATTAGCCAATTTTAAAATCAATATCTTAAATGATTACAAGTTATGCTCCTGACATGCCAACACACAGATACAAGTCCCAAACGGGTGTATTAAACATGTGAGACTTAAATTCCTTCCACTGACAATTGTTGTTCATAACGTATAAGAACCATCTGTATAATAGAGCAGTGAATTAAAATCCTAAAATTGAAAGTAATAAAAGTTTGATATTTATTCAGTTACCAGGTTGCTATGGGAACAACTATTTACCTCCGAATGGAATGATACAGACATTATGCTTGTTTGCCAGTTCCACAATCTTTACAACATCATTATGACAGTCTGAAAGTGTAAATAACAAAGCATCAATGAAAAAAAAGTTAAATTCTAAAACTTTATTACTTTTCTACACAGGAAGACACAATACTTTTTTTTTAAAAGTAAAACTGAAATTGTCAGATATTTAAAAAAAACAGCCACTAAAACCATGATCCAAATACAGCAATAAAAACAGCCCAAAAAGCCCTTAAATGTGAGTATTCTCCCTTGATAAAAAGATTGTATCTCACTTAAGGTTACTATACCTTATTGGCAGAGTTTGAACAAGCTCATTTGTATAATTTTTGCTGAAAGAAAATTTTAACTTATATACTTACTAGGCCAAACAACTAAATCTGGTATTCTTTTGAAACTTCCCTCACGAAGAATAAATATTTCACTCAATGTGTGACCTAAAATAAAAACCACACGCCTTGTAAATCCCTATACACATATTTTCCATAGGCCGTCAACTATTTACATGTATTCTACCATTACATGGCCTCACAAGAAACATTTACACAACCATGTCAAATATCATAAAATCAGCATTATTACTAGAGGACTCATTTTCATTGAATATACATGTACATGTAAAATCATTTCAAACCATAAAATAACATGCAAGTTAAAAGATAAAATTCTGATTTACTTCTTTTTTAAACATGTAATATCCTCGAATTCATGTCCCTACAAAAAAGGCATTTTGGATAAACTTTCTAATCATTTGATCCAGTGACCTTGTTTGTGACCCTAGATGACCTTTTTTTCAAAGCTGACCCAGATGTCATCAAGATTGTTTGGACATAATTTATGTAAATCAATTATAAACTGTGGTCTCTGATGTTTTAACAAGGTACTTTTATGGTTTAATCTGCATGTAGTTTTTATATCAGTCCAGATGACTGATTTTCCACCCTAACCCAGACTTCATGAAAACAAATATTCTGACCATATTTCATGCAGATCAGACAGAAGGTGTGGCCTCTACAGTGTTAACAAGCAATTTCTATGATTTGACTTAGTGGCCTAGTTTTTTTTTACCTCAGTTGTGAACCTTACATTGATTTTCTCAAGTCAAACATACTGACCATTGTAAAGTCAGTAAATGATATAGCCTCTTGAGTCTAACAAGTAACAAGGACTTTGTAGGACTTGAACTAGTGACCAAGTTTTTCACTGTTCTTGACTCAAGATAACCAAGTTTCGAACATGGCCAAGATTTTATAAAGATAAACATTCTGACCTAGTTTCATGCAGATCAGGTAACAAAACGAGTCTTCCACCATGTTAAAAAGATTATATTTTTGGTCCAGTGACCTAATTTTTTTTTACCTCAAATGACTCTTGTTTCAAACTTGTTACAGACTTAACTAGAACTGTCACAGGAGTGACTCATACCCCCACCATACGGTCTTGTCACAGAAGAATGGCAACCATAAGGAATCCTAAAAATACTTTGGAGTACTTCATCCTGGGCTTCCACATATAAGTAATACTAGTATAATACTAGTATAGTAATACTAGTAAATATATTAAATCTCTAATATTAGAGATACACTAAAAGTGAATAAAAAAAAGTGTCTTACCGACCCATGTTACCACGGAAAAATGTTTTTACTTTTTACATAGGACTTATAATAAAAAAGTTAGAAAAATACCTAAAATATTGAAAATCTAAAAATAGGATTTCTAAAAATAGACTAATTCCTGGAATTTAAGGGGAAGAAACTCAGTACAAAGGTTAAAAAAAGGTTACTTCCCTTTGGCTCTAAGCCAATCAGAATGAGATATAGTGAAAATACATCAAAATTAACCTTAAATTCTAGGTAAAAGGGGACACAATTCAAGAAAAATAGTGTCAGAACTAGAAAATGCTTTTGTAAAAAAGCGCATGTCTCCCCCAATGCAAAGTCCTATAGGCAAGAAGTCAATAGGGGTCAGGAGCGAAAGTCAAAGTGACACTGATGGTTGGCTGCAATAGGGATCATCTACTTGGCATGTCCAGTCATCCCGCTAAATTTCAACACTCTTGGCCTAGTGGTTCTCAAGTCACTGTTCAGGCTCCTGTGACCTTGACCTTTGATCAAGTGACCTCAAAATAAATAGGGGTCATCTACTCTGCATGTCCAATCATCCTATCAAGTTTCAACATTGTAGGTCAAGTGGTTCTCAAGTTATTTCCAAAAAATGATTTTACATGAACAGGCCACTGTGACCTTGACCTTTAATAGACTGACCCCAAAATCAATAGGGGTCATCTACTCTGCATGTTCAATCATCCTATGAAGTTTCAACATTCTGGGTCAAGTGGTTCTCAAGTTATTGATGGGAACTGGTTATCAATGTCCAGGCCCCTGTGACCTTGACCTTTAACGGAGTGACCCCAAAAACAATAGGGGTCATTTACTCTGCATGAACAACCATCCTATGAAGTTTCAACATTCTGGGTCGAGAGGTTCTCAATTTATTGATTGGAAATGGTTTTCCATGTTCAGGCCCCTGTGGCCTTGACCTTTAACAGAGTGACCTAAACTCGTTAGGGGGTCATCTACTCTGCATGACCACTCATCCTATGAAGTTTCATCATTCTGTGTCAAGTGGTTCTCAAGTTACTGACCGGAAATGGATTTCAATGTTCGGGCCCCTGTGACCTTGACCTTTCAAAGAGTGACCCCAAAATCGTTAGGGGTCATCTACTCTGCATGACCAATCATCCTATTAAGTTTCAACATTCTGGGTCAAGTGGTTCTCTAGTTATTGATCGGAAATGGTTTTCAATGTTCAGGCCCCTGTGACCTTGACCTTTGACGGAGTGACCCCAAAATCAATACGGGTCATCTACTCTTCATGATCAATCATCCTATCAAGTTTCAACATTCTGGGTCAAGTGGTTCTCTAGTTACTGATCGGAAATGGTTTTCAATGTTCAGGCCCCTGTGACCTTGACCTTTGACGGAGTGACCCCAAAATCTATAGGGGTCATCTACTCTTCATGACCAATCATCCTATTAAGTTTCAACATTCTGGGTCAAGTGGTTCTCTAGTTATTGATCGGAAATGGTTTTCAATGTTCGGGCCCCTGTGACCTTGACCTTTGACGGAGTGACCCCAAAATCAATAGGGGTCATCTACTCTTCATGACCAATCATCCTATGAAGTTTCAACATTCTGGGTCAAGTGGTTCTCTAGTTATAGATCGGAAATCGTTTTCAATGTTCAGGCCCCTGTGACCTTGACCTTTGACGGAGTGACCCCAAAAACAATAGGGGTCGTCTACTTCAGCAGCCCTACAACCCTATGAAGTCTGAAGGTTCTAGGTCAAATGGTTCTCCAGTTATTGCTCGGAAATGAAGTGTGACGTACGGACGGACGGACGGACGGACAGGGCAAAAACAATATGTCTCCTGGGGGAGACATAATTATGCACCTTGTGTCACATGATGTGGGTGATGAGGTGGAACATCTATTTTAAGTCTGAATCAAATCCATTCAGTAGTAATTGAGATATAGTGAAAATACATCAAAATTAACCTTAAATTCTAAGTAAAAAGGGGCATAATTCATGAAAAATTGGTGTCAGAGTTATGCACCTTGTGTCACACGATGTGGGTGATGAGGTGGAACATCTATGTTAAGTTTGAATCAAATCCATTTTGTAATAATTGAGATATAGTGAAAATACATCAAAATCAACCTTAAATTTAAAGTAAAAGGGGACATAATTCATAAAAAATTTATGTCAGAGTTAAGCACCTTATGTCACATCATCTGGGTGATGAGGTGGAACAACTATTTTAAGTTTGAATCAAATCCATTTAGTAATAACTGAGATATAGTGAAAATACAACAAAATTAACCTTAAATTCGAAGTAAAAGGGGGCATAATTCATGAAAACTTGGTGTCAGAGTTATGCACCTTGTGTCACATGATGTGGGCACATGATTTTGGTGATGAGGTGGAACATCTATTTTAAGTTTGAATCAAATCCATTCAGTAGTAACTGAGATAAAGTGAATATACATCAAAATCAACCTTAAATTCTAAGTAAAAAGGGGCATAATTCATAAATAAATGGTGTCAGAGTTATGCACCTTATGTCACATGATGTGGGTGATGAGGTGGAACATCTATTTTAAGTTTGAATCAAATCCATTTAGTAATTACTGAGATATAGTGAAAATACAACAAAATTAACCTTAAATTCTAAGTAAAAGGGGACATAATTCATGAAAACTTGGTGTCAAGAGTTATGCACCTTGTGTCACATGATGTGGGTGATAAGGTGGAACATGTATTTTAAATTTGAATCAAATCCATTTGGCAATAACTGAGATAATAGATTTCGGGACGCGACGGGACGCGAGGCGACGGGACGCGACAAAACTGACTCCTATATACCCCCCTCAAACATGTTTGGTGGGGGTATAATTACAACAAACTTTCTTACCACAAATTAAGTTATGCAAATCTGGTAAGACATTAAGCCTAAAGAGTGTTATCAAGGTATATCTATGATTTGGCCTGGTGACCTAGCCTTTACTCCAGATGACCAAGTCATGAAATTTGTCCAAGTTTTTTTTTAAGTCATGTTTCATTAAAATTGGGCCAAAACTGTGACATCTTGAGTGTAAACAGTTCAATTGCTGAGAAAATACAATGGATGACAGACACAGGGCAATCACAAAAGTTCACTCTGATACATGTGTGCTCATTTGAGGTAAAAAATAAGGAACCATCTGTTTACCATGAGCTCTGAAGAGCCTGTCCTGACAGTCATCTGAATGCGAGATGTTTGTTCGTCTTAAGTCAGCTATGAAATCCTCATTTCTTACTGGTGTAGGCATGTCCTTAGCCAACATTTCTGGCTAAAAATGAAAGAGATTATTTTCAAAATCAAAGCAAAGTATCTATACATGTTATAAATTTTTAAAACATTATATTCAGAAGTTCCCCTATGCAAGACGAAAATAGCACTGTAAGCCCGTAAATGTTGTTTAAATTTTAACAATAACGCGCTGCTCACTGGAAAAAGTACACATCATATAAATACTCTAAAGATGTCATCACCTGTCCAAGGTTTAAAACTCTGGCTTTGTATCACCTGCTCTGATATTCACAGACTAGCAGTAAAACCATAATAAATTACCCACTTTAGCTGCTACAAACTGTTACATTTGTTAACCTACCTGTGGAGGTGTTCTGTGTTCCAGACTTATACCTACTGTTGCCATCATCCAGTCTCTCAGTAACGTCATCGTATGACCACTCAACTGATACCTGTAATAAACAGTGTTCTACTGATTATAATTAAAAACAATGATTGTAAATTTACTTTAAAATTATGCAGTATAATAATAAAGCTTTCTATCCCTCATTAAATGGCTAAAGTAAAACACTCATTTCAAAATGCAGAAATTTTGTATTTTTTCACAATGTGATTTAAACAATTTCAAAGTTTTTAAGCAAACAAAAACAGTTTATCCCCATGTGTTCTGCATAAAACAATCAATTCTGGAATTACCGGTAGGTGCAACAATTATTTTCTCAGTTTTAAATTTTACAGAAGGATAATGTACATGTATAACATTCTTTTTCCCAAAACTGCATGATTTCCATTCAAATCTTAGGATTATTTTCTTCTAAAATCAAGGTATAATCAATTTGTACTCTCCCTATCAAATTGAGGAAAAAGTTTGTTTCATTAAAATCATATGGCAAATAAAATAAAAGGTTATTGATATACCACTGAGTTATTGCATTGTTTTGACCAAAGTATTTTCAAATTACACTAAGAAGGTTAAGTAGTTTAGACAGACAAACATCTCTACTCTTAAAAAAATAACTTTTCTAAATACCAACTTTTGCACATTTTCAGGATGTCTATCAGACAGTGTGTAAACAAAATGAGCCGTGCCATGAGAAAACCAACATAGTGCGTTTGCAACCAGCATGGATCCAGACCAACTGCATCCGCGCAGTCTGGTCAGGATCCATGCTGTTCACTTTCAAAGCCTATTGCAATTAGAGAAACCGGTAGCAAACAGCATGGACACTGACCAGACTGCGCGGATGCGCAAGCTAGTCTGGATCCATGCTGGTCGCAAAGCACTATGTTGGTTTTCTCATGGTGCGGCTCAAATAACTATCTGCTACTGACAAGGCATCTTCCAGTTCAGCAAAATCAGCAGAGAATTCTTACAACAGTGAATTAGAATATGAGCAGAAACTGACCTTTCTCCTGTAAACTCCACATGGTTGTCTTTGTTCAAAATAAACTTTGAATCCTTGTAACCCCATCCATTCCATTTCAGAAGTTCTTGTCTGTAATACACAATGTTTACTTCTATTATAACAACTGATTTTTTCTCGTCTTTTTAAACAGTATTTCATTAAAAAAATTTAACCTTTATCAAGCTGGACACAATTGATTAAGCCTTTGTGACCAGTGCAGATCATGATCAGCCTGCACATCTGTGCAGTCTGATCATGATCTGCACTGTTCGCTATTCAGTCAGTATCTTTTAGGTAAGCATCCCTTTAAACAGTTAATGGTACTGTTCAAACTGAAACATGGACAAGTCCATTATAGAAATGTAGAAGGATAAGGGTTAATAGTTTATATATATATATATGGTACTAAAATAGCTATCAAATGTTCCTTGATATTGTTTGGTGTTCACTTTTGGCTACAACTTCTATGCTCTGGGACAAAATGACTTGAGGTATTTTAACTTCAGAGAACAAGGCTCATCCCAGGATAAACTTGATACAATGTGATTTTGAATTTTGACTGACTTTGATGAAAAAAAAATGCCACCAAGCAGAGGCGGCCATTTAACCAATAGAGGATCACCCATTTCAGGAATAATCAAAAGGTTGTTTATTCTACTTAAAAATGCAAATCAATGCCTGATTTGATGTTGTAATGGTTTGAACTAGCACATTCAGATAAATAAATAAGGTTCTGTGCATCAGTATTTTGATTTCAGTTTTAGATAAAGTTGGTGCTAGTTATGCATAGAAATACAACTGTTAAAACTAGCGCTATATTCTTTTACCTAGTATCTCCTGTTTGAAATGTAGACATACTGATTCTCATTATTTTCCATGGCTTAAGCTAGACTAAGATTTTAGGGAGAAGTCACTTCTCCCTCAGTTAAGATTAAGGATAAGTGAAGAGTTTTTGGGTAAACAGGAGAGATTTTAGTGCCATGACAAGCAAGTCGAAAAAAGGAACTAAATATACTTACAACTGTGTTTAAATAATTTCTTGTCTTTGTTTATGTCTATTAAATTAAAGTAAATAACAATTCCACTGAAAATATAAGTGTATCTGTTTTCTCATCCTTGTGAATCTAATTTCTTATACTTGTGAATCTAATATGAATAAACTGTAACTCACAGTATTTTTTCAGTCTTTCCTAATCACTGCCCAAACCAAAATCCCTCTCATTATAAATACAATTTAAAAAAAGTTCATTTCGTACTCTCAAAATTGGCTCATCAAAAATACATCAATTAAGCTCCCAGTGCTAAGTGCACTCAAAACACAAAACCCCCTAAAAGTATTTCACAGTCCCTTTTTAACTAACAAATATGTATTGCACCAGACCTGAATTAAATACATGTCATCAGCACTGACATCAGACAGGGTAAACATGTTCCTTTTGTCACTCAAAAGAAAAAGTTGTCAATCAGGTTTAACCCAGTTTCTGTTGCAGTTGTCAAAACTTTGCGTAAATTTCAGTTAAGTTATTTTGGTCACAGAGTGTCGATGATGTGTTTCTAAAGTCTGGGTTAAATATGAGTAAAATACAATTTGATTTAAATTACATGGCTGCTTTTTAATTTCTGTTAGTGGATACAGTTTGACCTGTCACAATATAAAAACAAACTGTATGCATCGGATTAGTTCAACTACTAATCTGGTTGCCTGCCAGTTAAATAAATGTAGAAGTTGGAATATTGGCTAATTGGAATTTGTTTCATCTCTGACCAATCAAACATGAGAGAACATAACAACCATGATGATGAACTGGTGCAAAAAAGCCAACATCTCACCTTCTTTTCGGAATCGACGGAGGATCGGATTCTGAACCGCAATTATTTGTGACAATATTTGAATTTGACACTTTCTTGCTCATGGTGAATGATTCTGCATGTAAAAGCAACTGACACTGGTTTGTTTTATGTTTTGACAGCGGCGCTTCTGAAATGTGTTATGAAATGATTGTCGCCCTTTGGAATCCGTTTTGGAATCATGCCACTTCCGGGTCAAATTTTATGACTATTCGTTCAGAAAAGATTCGTACCTCAAAGTGATAATGTTTTTTTTTAATTGAGATTTTATATAAAACTTATATCTTTTAAAATATGTCATATTTCTAATTATCGATAAAGTCATTATTTTTTCAGTTCTGTCAAAATAGCAATAATTTCAACTTTAAAAAGTTCGAACTATTTCGAGTACGAAACTTATAAAATTAATATAGAATTCTTAATTATTAGAATTATGACCCTGCATATATTTATGTATATAAAAAAATCATTGAAAATGAAAATTCCAAAGTTTTATCTTAAAATACTATAGATAATTATTCTGTGCGGAACTACAAACGCGAAAAAAAAAGAAAGATGGCCGTTCAAAGAAAGAAAGACGGAGTCCCCAATGCAAAATTCTTTGAATCAGTTGAAACTATAGCTCAGTTCGATTCAGTCAGGACTTGGCTGCATAAAAATTGCAAAAAGGTATTCATATATCGTAAGGCTATGCTTCCTTTTCAAGTTTATTTGCAGAAATTTACAATGAAATACAAAAGGAAAACCGGCCGGTGTTCAGATTTTTCTTTGTTTCGTTTTCATGATTGTAGATAAAGAAGGTTTAGCAATTCATAAATACTTCTAGTCCTGTCCAGATTTATAAACTGTTTAATTTCAAACACCAATATCAGTGTGCTGGGTAGTCCAACAAATTTGACGCGATCCTAGGAAATATTGAGATATTTTTTTCATATCGGCAATATCCCCACTCACGTCAAACACTCAAAAGACCAAAATAGTAGAAGCAATTTCTAATGAAATTTTCATCCCTGTAGACGCATTACATGCTATAGGTTTAAATGCCGATTATGTCACGAATTGGCCATAAATTCAAATAAAACTTACATTTATCAAAAGGGGATTCAATTCCTCATTGATTTATGTAAAAGTTATCAAATAATATCCAAAATTACGAATTTTCTGGTGATTTAAACCTATGTTACATATGTATGTACTGCACACGATTAACGTTTACCGTGTCTACATGCCAATATGCGCAAGCGATAAAACCAATAACTTTGCATGACTTTGTACTGTGATTTATCCTTCCAGACTTCTGGAAAGTCGTCTGTCTGACGGACATGTCCAAAAAATTTTGATGCGGTCCACAGTTTCTTAATCTGGATGCGGTCCGACTGACCGGCATTTATCGTACCCCCGAGAACCGCAACATCTCGGACAACATACCAAAATGGCGTCACTTACATTTTATGCCGGGGCAGAACCGGGAAAGAAACGTGAATTAACGCCCAACAATTGTAGTAAAAGGAAACAAATGTCTTCGGTCCGGCATTTTTTTTTTTTTTTTTTTCGGTCCGGCAGATTTTTAGGCATTGCTGGACCAAAGGTTATACAAAGGTTGAAGGGCTGAGAAGCCATAGTTGGCATGGTAATGATGGTATATTGGATTTCTTTGCACTTCTCATTTGTCCATTTGGTCTGTTCAGTTTTGTAGTTGAAGGAATAATTGCGTATTTGAAAAAAAATCTCATATATTATATTTGTTTGTTTTGCAAGTCTAAAAATCTTTTGGCAGATGTTATGTACTGCCACAGGTATGTAGTATTCGAAAATGTACTGTGCACATGATTCGCCTTTTAATATGGTACTTACAGCAATCAACATATACTGATGAATATAGTTCGTCCCTGTGAAAAATGATCTTAATTCAGAAAGTAAACTGTTTAAAGGGATAACTACCTACAGAAACGGATCATTTTGTTTATTTCAGTACACACAAGCAGATCCACCTACCAACAAGAGTTTGTCAAGTCTAGTTCTGCAGTTACTTCAGTTTCAAGAGGATGCATTTGGCAAGTCAGTCAACAACTCACCACTTACAAAACTGCCTGTAAGCTATCTCTTTGAACTAGTTTGTAAATTAGATATATTTCATTTGATCATCCAAACAGCGTGTTTCACCTGTTGATAATGTATTATTTCCATGATTAAGATAAAGTAATAACAGAACAGAAGCAAACAGATTTTGTGAACCTATGGCTTAAAGGTAATTTTATGAATAATTCAGGGTAGTAAATCTGTTTATATGTTGGCATTTTCTTATCAACAATCTTAGGAATTTTTGTATACTTTCAAATATATGCCATATATTTGTGTTTTAACATTAATATTAATAATTTAATCTGGGATATTATCATTCTGTAAATGATGTCAGTCAGTAGGAAACACGTTGCTATGTTGTTTTTTTTTTGTTGTGTACACATACAGACTTTTAAAGAAAACTTGTACTCTGTACCAGATAATTTCAACAAACAGAATTAAAAACAACTTACGATGTTTTGTATTTTGTAGATGAAATGTTTTCTGGACTTCAAGCCAGGTGGAGCTCTTTGTCATATCTTGTCTGCTGTCTTCAAGTTTAAAACTGACCAGGGATGGTAAGACTTAGCTATATAATTTTTTTTAGAAATAAGGTTTAAAGAATGAAATCAAATAGTTAACTATGCGAACAAATGCAGTTTTTGTTTCTAGGTTGATGCTTTAGAAAATCGTAATTCGATATTACCTCTTACATTATCAATGAAACGAAATTGCAAGAAGATATTAGTATCAGTTTTGCTTTTGAAAATTTTCTAAATTAAATAAAAATTCAGTGGTAAAACCTTTTTGTTTGTTTCATTTCTCTAGCCATAAATGTTTTTTTATTTTTATTGTTCACCAGTGTAATGGGTAGGCATTGGTAGTCCATGATAAATGATGATTCAAATCCGCATGAAACAGCTAAGATTTACTAAATGAGAAGAGAAAACATTTCGTTAAAGTGACTAAAGTGCATAGCTTCATGTAGATTAGTTTTCTAAAATACTTATGTTGTGAGTTTTATGTTTATTGGTTGATTTTGTTAGGAGAAGGTTCGATTTTGCATCGCCCTCGAGGATGGACAGAAATGTAGAGATGTTCATGCAGATCATGAAGTCTCTGGTGGCAAACAAATGTCACATACAGCCATGTGTTTATATTAAACCAACTCTGGACAAACCACTGATCTCGAGACTGAAGGATATTGTGAAAAAACATCAGGGTTCTATATCTGACAGTGAGGAGGATGCAACACATGTTATACATGGCATGCCAGCAAGCTCAGGACAGGAAGGTTATTGTCTTAATGCTACCCGTTCATTCAAACTGTCTTTACTTTCTGTAATGTCTGACTTACTAGTAGTTAGGTGATGTCTGAACAATGTCATTACATTGGCACCATAAGTGGTTATCCAAAGGTCCCAGTATGTATGAGGGAGGTCATGGGTTCACTTCCCAGCCAGGACATACTAAAGACATGAAAAATTGTATTAGAATTACAGTAGCTTCCTTGCTTGGCACTCTGCATTAAGAAGATAGCTTTAGGACCAGTCAGTATAATGCGACTGGGTTGGATATCATGACACATGTCTGTAGTTTGGTATTCCTGTAAGACAACACTATTAAATTTGGGAATTGTGGTGTCTTCTACAAGTAAACATTATTGTTTATGGAAAATCGTTGATAAAGACGTTAAACCTGAACACACACACATAAAACGTATGCAAATCCAACTAAAAGTTTATTTATTTTTGTGTTCATCTCCTAGCCTGGGAAGCCGTTGATACTATTTGTGCTTTGTCAGAAGAAATCATACCTAATACCTATGCATTAAAGATCACTTAATTTGCGCTAATTAGTGTTAATTGGCATACTTGAGTTTCTGATATTATCAACGCCTGGGGAAATCTGCAGGAGTTTCCATGTTACTACTGATTATCGATTTTCTAAAATTAGCCTAATTAACATGTGATCAGATTAGTGCTTGTTTGAAACGGAAACGAGGCAGTGATTCCGAAAATTCGGCAATTTCCGTAGATCACTAGGTCTGCATTAATATAACTTCTTGATAGCTATGACACAAATTTAAGTTTATACTGATATATTTAAAAGTTGTTACAACTTGCTGGAAAAGCTATGGGAGGTACAAACTTGTATTTTTCTATGACCCGGAAATGTTCGGAAACCTTCGGAAGTACACGATTCCAATCTGTCTTTTCCGTGAGAATTCCATTTCTATTTTTAGCCATGGTTATTGCTTTCAGAAGTTATCGTTCTTTATCAAACACCCGCATATTTCGGGTGTAATATAGGTGGCACTGCGGTTGGAAAACAGGTTTCCCCAGGCTGTCAATTTGCAGGTATTAAAAAAGTTAGAAATTGTCAGACTGGATTCCCAGGCTATTCATCTCCCTGTAATTATTTTTACCATGGTGTTAATAAAAAAAAACATTATAAAAATATTACAGATGAATGGTGTAGGCCTGTGATGAAGAGAGATAAACATGCGCTGGTCCACTGGTGGTATACACCTGACAGGTATGTAATTGCATTGTAACAAGTGAACCTTTTCATCTTTGCTTCAATACATTTTAGATGTTTTGAAATGTTGAAAATATGCTTTAAGTAGCAGTAACAGTTGTTAAACACCCCTTCAGATTTGTTGGTGGTGGAATAATGCTCCTCTGGGTATTACTGGTACTTTATTTGAGTGTGTCTTCACTTTATTTCCTAATAACTTCCATAAATAGAATAATTTCAGTGGAGTGGCATTATAGTTATATTGTTATATTCTATATGCCTTAAATCTTATGTTCTCGTCTTATTTTTATGTGTACTTCAGTTATGACAACTGGATACCAGATCTTGGCTGTGACCAGGAACCAGAACCATCATGGTCACCACCTGGACCTTGGGAGGTAACTTGGATTACATGTACCAGTGCTTTATACTTGTTGCATTAATTTGATATCTAACATGTTAAGATAACTGTGAAAATAAACTGTTGTTGCTCCAGACCATAACCTTAGTATGATAGGCTGCAACATTTCATCTCTTGCCAATTTAGTATATAACTTTTCTTCATTAACAATGGAAGTAACTGCAGCAGGTTGTTTCTATATTGACATCTTTTTGTTGCCCCTGGCTCGGAAAGCATGTATGCTTAATCCATCAAATAAATTGTGCTATTTTAGTGGCTTAAAATGAACTTTGCAGTAAAAAAAAAATAACACCTCTTTCAGAATACGCTCATGTTTAACTTCTCATCTTCTGCAGCAAGCTTTTTTTTCTGCTGACAACACTTGTTTCCATATTGCAATGGCTTATTTTACATTGTGTTGATTGTAGGTCACAGCACGTTGGTTACTGGACCTAGAAGAGTACAATGAATGGATGAACGAGGAAGATTACCTGGTGGAGGAGGAGGTCAGTGTCCCTGTAGAGAGAAGTCGTGTGCGCGTGAGTACCACAGTTCAACGCAATCTTATAACCACATGTTCTTGTTACACTTCCTAACCTTGTTCACATTTTTACAGAGTTTTTGAAACTAGTTCTTGCATTTTCCAGTTATAAAGATATCACTTGTTCTCATCTAATAGTTCTAATGCACCAGTTGAATATTGTTGAGTTTTCTTTATGGTTTAAATTTTTATCTTACAAACATTTTGAATTGTTGCTAGGTAATGAAGAAGAAAACCTTAACAAACAAGTTAGGGATCTTGCTAGAAATGCATGATGAGAAGTCAAAGTATTTGTTGTATACTTATAGTATAGGCAAACAATAAATTTCCAGAATCGGCGATTTCTTTCGAAAGCCTCCTCAATTAACTGTACAGAAATACATCTTAGTTCTTACTTCACTTTTAATGTTTGAGGTATTTGTATTAATTTGATTACCAGATCGTTTATTCAGCACAAGTTGATCTATTATTTGCACTTTTGTGCTTAACTTTAGACTTTATATAAAGTCAGCTTTTCCAACTGTTTCATTTTATGTTCAGAATTCTATAGACTGAGTCACAAGAACAAATTTAGCTACAGTATAATCTTTTTTAAAAACACTTTGATGGACGAAACACCTTCAAAGACACCTATTTTCCTTCCCATTAGATAGAATTCTTAGTAAATTTACCTCACCACAGCAAAAACCTCTTTACTACAAGCAAATTCTAGTCTTTCCCACCTTCCCAGTGGTGTTGACTTTAGACAGGATACACTGTACCAATACAGGGATAGGTGTTAATATAGGAAGGTTTGAATGTGTTGATTGGCGCTAATATATATACATGTATATCATAGTCCATTATTCATAGAGCAGTTTGTTACTATAGTAAAAGGTTCACAAAAACATGGCAGCTACAGAATTCACTTGTGAACCTGGTTTTGAGCTAGATCTTCAAGTTACTGTGAGTAAACTATTGGCACATTCTAACAAGTTACGGATATTATTTGTTTTTCTTCTAACTTCTAATAAAATCATAGGGTATAACTTTTATATCAAGTGTTTACTCTGCAGCGTTGTACTTACTGTTGAATTTAGTTGCTATGGTAATTTTCATCGCTCAAAATCAATATTTGAGTTTTTGACTACCATGTTATGAATGTTTTCATCAATGCTATTTTGTGAAAGTTAGTTTTTTGTAAGCAAGTTTTTTTCGTAATTCTTAAGTTTTGTATCCTAATTGTACTTAATCGGATTGTATGTATTGTTTTTTAAGATGTATTTGTAACAAGACTAAGTGGTTATATGTTGTGCATTGAAAGGTGGTACATAGCGTGGATGGTAAAAATAATATGTGTTATTATGTGAAAATAAAAAGAAAGGTAGTAGAGCCATAATGGCAGTGGGCAAGTTACATATTCCCTGTATGTGATTTCCGCATTCTCCAGTTTGTTTACGGAAAGTCACGTGTGCATCGAGTTGTATTTACGTCTGAAGAATGCCGAATTACCGATTTGACTAATGAGAATATGTAATCACACAGACATTGCCTAGTGACAGTATGGGTCCACTGTCTTTACACTGCTAAATTTCTAAAATGGACTGGTCTATCATTCAGTTAGGGCAGTACCATTTATTATTCGAAGGGGTGTTCAGTGAAAGTTTACTGACTGAATAGTGACCAGTGCAGACCAAGATCAGCCTGAATGGACATGCAGGCTGATCTTGGTCTTCACTGGTTGCAAAGCCAGTATCACTTGCCGCCAGCAGGCTAAAGGTTAAGATTATTTTAAAATGGAGAATTAGACTATTTTAGTAAGTAAGTGTGTTTGCTTTAAAATGTGTCACTGTGTGTCCTTAATGACTTTTATTCTTTTAGTTAAAATAGAAATGCATTTATTATGATCTTGGTGCACATTTCAATGCCATGCTGCTGTAAATCTACTATTTTGTGAACAGTCAGAATCAGTGAAATTTTATGGAGTTTTAGAAGCATTAAGATTTTTGAATGTAATTAAAATACCAAGTGAAAGAGGTCTGGAGAAAATGTTTGCTATTTGTGTTGAATCATGTACCATATGTATTTTATTTCTGTTGTTTACAGTATGAAGGTAAAAAGGTGAAGAAGAAGTTACCAACCAAATATTCTCCGGAAGAGGTAATCTTCATACTTATATTTTTACCTGATACACTCTTGCAGTCACATTGCAGTCAATCATTTCATGCCAAGTTTATGTCAGTTGTTTCTAAAGTAATAATTACTGAACATTTTGTTTAATTATTTCTGTTAAAAAAAGAGACAAGTCTTTTCAAGACATTGTTATACCATACCTGATAATTAATGCACTCGAGAGCAGAGTCTCTCAATTAAGCAGATTGACCCTCCATGAAAGGCACCCAGTGCCTTCATTCACCAGCAGACAGTGCCCTCATCCACCAGCAGACAGTACCCTCATCCACCAGCAGACAGTGCCCTCATCCACCAGCAGACAGTGCCCTCATCCACCAGCAGACAGTGCCCTCATCCACCAGCAGACAGTACCCTCATCCACCAGCAGACAGTGCCCTCATCCACCAGCAGACATGGGAAATTGTCACTGTAGCAGCTGTTGTATGATTGAGTCGGCTAAACGATGAAATCGTTTTGACGAGTCCTTGCTATCCAGCGATTCTCTAAGTCTAAATGGACCAAATAACACAGTGAAGGGATGTAGTTCCATTAGATTTCTCAAACTTCAAACAGTTCACTGCATGAATGAAGTTAAGTTGTGTCAATTCCCTTTGCTATGACCAATATACGATGTAATCTGTCATATTTATGACTTGTAATTGTGCAATACTCGAATGTAACTCATTAAGCATAAATGTGCATTTTAAGAATTGCGCAGGCTTACAAAGCTTGGGTAACATCCAGCGAAAGACAAAAAATAGTTCCACAGGGCTCCAGATAAGATGCGTATTAGCGTAAATTACGTATAGAAATAATGCAAATACGCATGTCTAATAATTTCTAAGCGTATAAAAACGTATATAATATTACAGAAACGCACACAATGCTTTTTTAAAAATAAAATCTGAATCGTCTGGATGCGTTAGGTAACATAGCCGATCAGCCTTAATTCTCCCACATTGAACGTAAACACGCATCGTATGATTTCTATAAACTTTGCGTGGGTTGAATTTTGCGGTCAGTAAACGGATAAATTATCGGAAGAAGAAGCTCTTACTGGTTTGTTTAGTTACTACTGATATTAAAAATGATTTTAATTCTTACTTTTCGAGAAATAAACAAATCGGCGAAACATTAAATTGTATTTTCTTGTAGTTTTTGAAATCGAAAGTAGATCGTCTATGTTTGGCTGATTTCAGGAAACGAAACAACTTTTTTATGAAAAGATTTAAATAAGAGGTAATTTAACCGTAAACTTCAATGTCAGATACTGCCAATTGCTGCTAAATGTCTTCGTATCATCACAATTTGTAAAATATATTGTTAAAACTGGAGAAAAGTGTAATCGTATCCGGATATAATATTTTGGGTAAATATCGAGCTATGTTATGAAATTTTAAGAAAAAAACTAAAAACAAACTGAAACTGGTAGACTATACTGTCAGTACATCAATCATTTGCCGACTCAGGCCATTCAGGCCTTTGATTTGATTTATTATAGTCTTGAAAACAAAGGGTTTGTAAAATAATATTTTACAACTTTCATGAATTGAACAGTATTAGACGAATCATTTACATCATTTTCAGCTTGTGGGTGATGAGAAAAAGGATAAGAAAAAAGGTAAAAGAAAGAGATCACCCTCACCACCACCAGAGAAAAAGAAGAGAAAAAGGTATAAAATCTTAAACAGTTTCTTCATAAAAGTTTTACATTATTATTTGCCTTTATAACATGAGGTATGAAGGAACAGCTGAATTGGCAATTTTTTTTATGTAGCCTTGAGTAAGTAACAACATCACTTAACACATGAACACTGTCTGAATAAGTTTTCACAGGATTCTACCCTTTAATAAAGATGCTGTTGTAATCTGCATTTCAAGAGCAGACCCATTGGCCCAGTGGTAACACTGACTACGAAACCAGGGGTTGTGAGTTTGAGCCTCCGCTTCTCCAACTAAAACTTACTAACATTGGGATAACAGTCCCATATATGGGTGCTTTACACCTGGCACCCTAAAGAACCAGAGAAGCTTCTGGAATTGGAGCATCTTCTGTATCTTGCACTATCCTCCAACTAACATTACTAACAGTCTTCTGGAGGAGTTGCCCATATGGTTTAATGGTAGCAACTATAAATTAGCTTACATACACATACACTCTGCCTTTCATACCTTCTGTGTGGTTTTAGGTCACAAGAAAATGATGAAATTATTTTTTTTTTTAGATTGAAATATTAATACCTAAAGGTTGTTTTGTTATTCAAAGACATTGTGTGACTATAAAGTTAATTAACTTGCACTTAACACTTTTAGAAATTTAATGTTATTTTCAGCATTAAAATCTAATGCTTTAGCAAAGATATATATTTTTTGATAAGATCATATGGAACAAATATAAGACCCATTAAGTTTTCATTTGATTGTTTACTAGTGGTCGTACAGCAGTGACCGGCTCAGCGGTGAAGAAAAACCGACGTGATGAGGAAGAGGAGGATTTAACCCAGGACCTGGAAGATCCCACACCAGAATCAAATATACAGGAGGTCCAGCTCTCTAAAACAGGTACACAACATCAAATGATTTTTAGCTCGACTATTCGAAGAATAGTCTAGCTATTCTACTCACCCTGGCGTCGGCGTCGGCGTCGGTGTCACACCTTGGTTAAGTTTTTGCATGCAAGTACATACAGCTATCATTTAAAGGCATATAGCTTTGAAACTTATTTATTCTTTTTCTAGGTCAATTACCAACCTCACTGGGTCAAGTTCCATAACTCTAACATGTATTTTGAGCAAATTATGCCCCCTTTTGGACTTAGAAAATTGTGGTTAAAGTTTTACATTCAAGTTACTATCTCCAAAACTAATGTAGATATTGAATTGAAACTTCACATGTGTCTTCGGGGTTATAAAACTAGTTGATAGCAGCAAGTCCAATAACTCTGACCTTCATTTTGGCCAAATTATGCCCCCTTTTGGACTTAGAAAATTCTGGTTAAAGTTTTGCGTGCAAGTACATACAGCTATTACCAAAAGGCATATAGATTTAAAACTTATTTTTTCTTTTTCTAGATCAATTACCTACCTCACTGGGTCAAGTCCCATAACTCTGACATGTATTTTGGGCAAATTATGCCCCCTTTTGGACTTAGAAAATTCTGGTTAAAGTTTTACATGCAAGTTACTATCTCCAAAACTAATGCAGATATTGAATTGAAACTTCACATGTGTCTTCGGGGTTATAAAACTAGTTGACAGAATCAAGTCCCATAACTCTGACATGTATTTTGGGCAAATTATGCCCCCTTTTGGACTTAGAAAATTCTGGTTAAAGTTTTACATGCAAGTTACTATCTCCAAAACTAATGCAGATATTGAATTGAAACATCACATGGGTCTTCGGGGTTATAAAACTAGTTGACAGAATCAAGTCCCATAACTCGGACATGCATTTTGGGCAAATTATGCCCCCTTTTGGACTTAGAAAATTCTGGTTAAAGTTTTACATGTAAGTTATTATCTCCAAAACTAATGCAGATATGGAATTGAAACTTAACATGTTTCTTCGGGGTTATAAAACTAGTTGATAGCATCAAGTCCCATAACTCTGATATGCATTTTGGTCAAATTATGTCCCCTTTCGAACTTAAAACTCTTTTGATATTTAACATTTTGGGTAATAATTTCCTGCTTCTGTGACAATATTTCGAATAGTCGAGCTTGGCTGTCTTACGGACAGCTCTTGTTAGAAAGGGAGTAGTGGTCTAATGGTTAAAGTGTCGGCTGCTCAACCTTGGGGTCATGGGATCGAGCCCAATTGGGGTCACAACCATGCCTTCTCATATGACACCAGTACTGGTTTTACCAGGAAGCGGACTCAAGAATGGTTCAAATAAGCTTGAAGCTTTCATCACAATCAAGCTAAAATAAGTTAGTATAAACTAAATGATTCTTTATGTTTGAAGAAACAAATATATATATGAATCTACTTTTACTCTAGGTTGCCATTCTATTTAATAATGGATGGATCCGTAAACCGATCAATAAACTCCGCCCCTTAGTTACTGTTGCTGCTTCCCACAAGCTTCTTTCAAAATGACGGATTAATGTGCATTAGCAATTGACTCGCGAGAAAGTATTCCAAATGATTTCTCTGTGAAATATGTACCAAATTGTGAACCAAAATGCACCAAGGTAGCAGTCAAAGAGACTTAATTGTTTTACTAAAGGTTATTTACATGACATTAAGGTTGACTCAGAAGAAACCACTGTAAAAGTTAGCACAAAATGCTGCTGCACTCAAAGAAAGAACACTTTCCGTCTTTCGCTAGATCATTGCTGACAGGAAAATGTTTGAGTCCTTATGCAGATGCATGGTATGATAATAATCTTAGTTATCTTTTCAGCAACATTCGAAAAGTAATTACATCTTAGATTATTATTTTTTTTTATCAAAATATTATGTTCATTTCTGTCGTAGGGACTGTATTTCCACGCTTGGTTTAAACGATGAAAATATCAAACACCATGTGCAGTCACATATGGTGCAAGTGATTTCTTACATCAAGATAACATTTTCAACAGATACAGAGGAAGTAGGATTGGTCAAGTATTACATACTCGTCTCCGTCTAGGCTGCAGTTCCCTAAATTATGACCTTTTTCGTAAATCAATTTCAAATAATCCTAATTGTATATGCGGTGAACCAGAAACAACAATCACTACCTTTTATCATGCCCGATTTATATACCACAAAGACAATAGCTCCTAAATGAATTACCTTGTGCACCCACTATTGATAACTTACTGTTTGGTAACGAACACTTAACAACGACTCAAAATATATCGGTCTTTACTAAAGTGCAACAATACATCGTTGCCTCGAAGCGATTCTCCACGTGACCGGCATACCGGTGCGTGCGGGTGACCATTGGCGCGGACTGGCCGCATGCAGCACATTCTTGGTTCTAAGCAGCATTTCTCAACTATTTTCACAATGTTCATACTTTACTAACTAAAAAGATATAAAAAGAGTTTAAACTAACAAATAAATAGACAAACACCATATTCTTTTACACTCTATCCTTACAACATGTTTTATTGTCGAGGAAATGAATTAATATAAGTTTTCGCTGAAAACTTGTTTTCAGATCCTTTACATCATTTTGATTGTAAATGTTACTGTATATATTTATGTATATGATATATCTAATAAATACTGTTTAAACTAACAGATACAGAAATTTATTAATTGGTTCAGTAGCTTTTTATTAACGTTGCGTAATACTCTACTGTTATTATTTTACAAGTAAGTTTTGCGCTCTTGCTGCTGTTGCAACTAATTGTGGACCTGTAGATCACCACTGTGATATCAATTAAGTTAATCATTCCCATTATATTATAATATATATTTGTAAAATACCACGCAGCTGTCTTAAAAATAAACATATATCCATGCTGGGTGTATATTTCAGTACTTATTTATGCCTGCCAGCTTACAAAACTTTAAACATTTGGAAGTCTAATTAACTTTGTTTTCAGTGCGGCCGGACATTGCTCGCATGTCATAGGGCTGATTCAGTCTCCTCCAAAATTAAATTAAACAAATTCCAGAGCGACAAAGTTGAATAAGTCTCCCACAGCAATGGCACAAACAAAGAGGGACAAATATCTTGCCGAAACCTATTAACCATAGACCGCTGGAAACAAGGAAACGAAAACCTTGCAAAAACAATAAATAAATAAAATATAATAAAAATTTGAAAATTTGCATTTATGATATCATAGTATTAATAGTAGTTATAAATAGTTTACGATAGTCGTAGGGTAAAATAAACATATGAAATAATCAGCGACATTCTAAACCGCATGGACATGTGCGTATATTTATTTTTTTAATTGCATTTAAAAGCAAGCGACAGGAACATCAGTTTAAACTCATCAGTTCCTAGAATAAAACAGAATGGTGCCGAAACAGGGAATACTGTTGTCATACTTGCTGTCTGCAAATATGAAAGAAATATTATTTAATTAAAAGAATGAGAAAGTATTAAAACACAATCCCGAATAATTATCTTTATGCTTTAGATTTAATGTCTGATTAATAAAAGCTTACACTTAATCCTTAAAATAAAGTTAATATGCCGAGCACTGTCCGGATCTCATTTATATTTTTGAATAATGGTGTTGGTATTCTATTTAAAATTATTTTACATGTATATATTTTGACTTTATTTAGACTCATTCAGTGTGCGCTCTATCTTTAACATTGTTCCGTGAAGAAGATTGGTTGCTTAATGAAACATTTTATGTAGTATAGTTAACATACAGTCAAATGCGAAAATATAGATCATACTTTCGATTGCGAGAATATATTGATGAAGAAGGTTAGCTTTTACTTTTGTATGAAATAAGATATAAGTGACTCATATATCTAATATCTTGAACTGAATAATTCCGCGATCGGCCTAAATTAAAATAAATTGAGCCAATTCATATCAAAATTCCGATCACAGACTAATGAGTAAAGAGAGACAGATGATTCATGATGTATTATGTATGTTATTATATTATACCATGCACATAAGTGACACACACGGCAGTTTTAATATAAAGTTCATTAGAATACATTTAAATACATTTGAGCAGATTGCTTACTGATCCGTTCAGCGTTCACAATTTTCTAAATATGCCTTTGGTTTACGAAAAGGAATGAATCTTCACCCTTCTAGCCTTTCAGGGTACTGCTCGTCGGCGTTACATATTCTCAACGCACACCTCAACACCTCTTCCTTCAAATAAAAAAATGTATCAAACTTATAAGAATTAATCAGTAACGGTTTCTAAGTGAAAGCTTGTGGGAAGCAATGGCTGGTTAGCAACAAGGTAAGTGCACTGAATAATCTGCGTTATCTTATTGGTCAATATCATAGATAACAATTAGTTTGATTGACAGCACGGATCCATCCATTGATCTTCATGAAAATAAAACATTTTTATCTTATGGTAAAGGAATATGACCTGTAGTCAATTAGAAAACATTTTTTCCTTGTTTCAAGACTTAAAATAACCAGTGAATGTTCGAATACAACATCATAGTACATAGTACTTCCTTTGAACAGGTAGTTTACTAGACAATTGGTATTTCATTCAATGAAAAATAAGCAATTAGTTATATGACCAAAATTCTGCACCTAAAAAAGCATATTTTCACATTTGTCATCACTACAGTTACAATAATCTGGTCTGAAGCTACTTGGTCTTGTAGTTAGTGTTAAGTGGACAAAGCAAATCTTTTAGATTAATTTGATATTTCCAGTCCAGATAAATAAGCCCAAAGCTCAAACATTTGAATTTTGAAACCATTGTAAGATTTTATGATATATCTATGCTGTTTATTTATGTTTTGTTAAATCTGGCTTCTTTTGAGTTGCTATGAGGAACATTGTTTATGGTTTTAGCATCTCGGAGTAACAGAGACAGTGAGTTACAGCCAATTAAAGGAGGTACAGTGGTTGATATGGATGATGAGCAGTCACAACAGGTATTCAGGTTTATCTAATAAATCTCTGGGGTCGCCTTTGCCGACTGGTTTAGGCCACAAGCTGGAAAGTGGCGGTATGACCTATATTGTGTCAGTGTGAAATATCAGTAATCTTTCTTACATCATGGTCATACATTGTTTTATTTACAAAAATGGACAAATGTAAACATGAAAGTCAGAATTTCCTGAAAGTAAAGACTCAAAATTAATTAGAAAGAGGATTTTACATGAGTGTCTTTTCATATTGAATTTAATACACAAGTTGAATAAAACAATAAAATGCAAGGCTCTACCGAGCATTTTACCAGTTTTATTGAACGAGTTTAATCAGGTCATGTGGAAGACACAAATTTAATTTCACTTGTAAGTTTTTCCTCCTGAAACACCAAAATTCCTTCTTTCTTTACCTATTACAGACCAACGTCTCCTATACTAAAAAAGACAATCAACATCAAAGCTTTATTACTTTATTACACTAGTTTCTAGTGTATTGCCAAAATTATATAATGGCTTTATTTCACTACCATGATGTCAAACGTGTGATAAAAGCACTTACCAGGTTGTTCATATTGCTGTGACGGCTCACATATTCAATGTGTATGTTGTAGATGGGAGAGGAAAAGATGGAAGATGGAGAAGAACAAACAGAAATGAAGAAGGAGAAGGAAGAGACTGAGGACAGTGTAACAGAACAGACACATCATATTATCATACCTAGCTATGCTTCCTGGTTCGATTATAACGGAATCAATGCCATAGAGAGACGAGCTCTACCCGAGTTCTTCAACGGCAAAAATAGGTCCAAAACTCCTGAAGTGTAAGTCACTTGACAGTGAAATGGATTTAACTGAAATCTGTAGCAAAAATTGAACTTATTTCTTGACAATGAACTGGTGTTAACTGAAATCTATATCAAAAATTGCATTTCCTGCAAGAGTTTTAATAGATAATAGACAATATCTGCCTGCCAGCTATAAGTGATGGGGCGTTATTTCATCAGCTCATTTTATGAACAACACTGCTTATGATAAACATCAGCTACCTGTTCCCCATATTGCAACTACCAAGTGATACTTCTGATGAAACAGGGATTTCATGGTTATTTAATCAGCAAAATTAAATCATTGAACAGATTTAATTCCCAATTATTTTATCTTCCAATTTCTTGCCCATAAAATTATATGATTTCAGTAAGTGAAACATGTATATATACATATAGTGATACAATGAAAAAATAAGGAATTTTGTTTACCTTTATACAAACTAACATTGAACAGAGTTATTTAATATGTATGATTATTTACAGATACATGGCGTACAGAAACTTCATGTTGGACACATACAGATTAAACCCGATGGAGTATTTGACAAGTACAGCTTGTAGACGCAATCTTGCTGGTGATGTTTGTGCAATAATTAGGTATTCAGAAACTTAAGTCACATTGATTTTTATGTTATAATTGTATCTACAAGCAGGTCTGTAAGCAAATTTGGTTTGATTCAAAGTTGTTATATTTTCCATTCAGTTTTACTGTGAATGAATTGCACCTAAGCCTGTGCTAGGGGGCATGAGGGTTGCCGCATATTTGATTACCTGTCATGAACAGACTCAGTGTGCTATTATTTTGCTTTGATCTCTCTACAGATTTTATTGATAACAAAACACCTGTATTTTAGTCAGGGGCCTCTGTGGCCAAGTGGTTACGGTCGCTGACTTCAAATCACTTGCCCCTCATCGATGTGGGTTTGAGCCTCACTCTGGGCGTTGAATTCTTCATGTGAGGAAGCCATCCAGCTGGCTTACAGAAGGTCTGTGGTTCTACCCAGGTGCCCGCTTGTGATGAAATAATGCACGGAGAGGCACCTGGGGTCTTCCTCCACCATTAAAAGCTGGAAAGTCGCCATATGACCTATAATTGTGTCGGTGCGACGTTAAACCCAACAAAAATAAATGTATTTTAGTCATAGTTATTGAAAGAAAGCATGATTTGTATATTACCTCATGTTTACCTAGGGTTTTACATTGATGTGTTACAACATATTCTACACTATATTACTATATTGTGTTTATGATGGGATTGTGCCATTACTGAAAAGGTACATATTTACTATAATCATCATTTAGTATTTACTAGCTGTTAGTATAGTAACTGTCTTTCAGATGTATAAATCAGCAGAGAAAATCTATCATTTAATTCTTTAACTTGTATTTTCATTAAAACTTGAATGAGGAGGAATTATGCAATGTGTTTGTATCTCATTAGAGTACATGCATTTTTGGAGCAATGGGGTTTGGTCAACTATCAGGTAGATGCAGAAAGTCGACCAACGGCCATGGGACCTCCTCCAACATCACATTTCCATATCCTAGCAGACACTCCATCAGGTCTTCAGGCTGCTAACCCACCTAGGTTAAATCAGGTACATACGAATATCATTACTTTTGATCTAAATTTGTTCTTTGGATAATGTCTTGTTTTTAGCTCACCTGTCACATAGTGACAGGATGAGCTTTTGTGATCACCCGTCATTCGTCCGTCCGTCGTCGTCTGTCCACAATTTGTTGTGAACACGATAGAGACCACATTTTAATCAAACTTGCACACAACTTGTATTGGCATAATATCTCGGTTCCTTTCAAAAACTGGCCAAATCCCATCCCATCATGGGTTCAAGAGTTATGGCCCCTTAAAGGGCCAAAATTTGCTATTTTTGGCTTGTGAACACGATAGAGACCACATCTTGCAAACAATTTAATCAAACTTGCACATAACTTGTACTGGCATAATATCTCGGTTCCTTTCGAATACTGGCACGATCCCATCATGGGTTCAAGAGTTATGGACCCTGAAAGGACCAAAATTTGCTTTTTTTGGCTTGTGAACACGATAGAGACCACATTTTGCAATCATTTTTATTCAAACTTGCACCCAACTTGTATTGGCATAATATCTCAGTTCCTTTCGAAAACTGATGAGATCCCATCATGGGTTCCAGAGTTATGGCCCCTTAAAGGGCCAAAGTTTGCTATTTTTGGCTTGTGAACATGATAGAGACCACATTTTATAATCAATTGTAATCAAACTTGCACCGAATTTGTATTGGCATAATATCTCAGTCCCTTTCGAAAATTGGCCAGATCCTATCATGGGTTCCAGAGATATGGCCCCTTGAAAGGCCAAAATTTGCTATTTTGGCTTTTGCAGCCATATAGAGACTTCATTTATGGTTTGATTTGATACAAACTTGCAAAATATCTTTAACAACAATAGGTTTTGGATTCCATGATGAATCTGTCAGATCCAATCATGGGTTCTGGAATTAAGGCCCCGGATTGACCCCTGAAAGAGACAAAATTTGTTAATTTTTACTTTGTGAACACGATAGAAGTGACATTTTACATTTGATTTTAACCACACTTACACACAACTTAAGTCACTATTAGATCTGGTTTCCTTTCGAAAACCGGCTAGATTCCATCATGGGTTCTAGAGTTACTGCCCCTGAAATGGGCAAAATTTTCTTTTCTGAACCTTTCAGCCATGTAGAGGTTTCATTTATGCATTGATTTGAAACAAACTTTCACAGAATGTTTATCTTGATGATGTCTAGGCCAGGTTTGAAACTGGGTCAGGTGGGGTCAAAAACTAGGTCACCAGGTCAAATCAAAGGAAAAGCTTGTTAACACCCTAGATTTTGATTTTTGTATAAAGCTGATGTGTTGTTTCTATTATAAACATCCTTCGTACCAATACAAATGAACGTTTTCCAACCCATTTAGCTCGGTAGGGAGAGTCCAGATCTAGGGATCGTCAGGTAGTGAATTCAATCTCCGGGTGAGGCATATGTTCTCTGTGACAATTTGATAAAAGTCATTGGGTCTGAAATCATTTGTCCTCCACCTCTGATTCATATGGGGAAGTTGGCAGTTACTTGCAGAGAACAGCTTTGTACTGGTACAGAATCCAGTTACACTGGTTAGGTTAACTTCCTGCAGTTACATATCTGAAATACTTTTGAAAAAAGGGCTATTCTCAAAACAAACTAACAGGTGAACATTTTAAATATGCCAGAGAATTCCATATTTATTAGTGCAATCATTTATAGAGTTTTGTTTTTGTTGTTTTGGCTGCTGATACCTGTTTAAAATCCTTCCTGTCTTTTGTAGCCATCAGCTGCAAAGCAGATCGTGAGTTTTGAGGAACCAAAAGATGGCGAAGACAAAAAAGAACTAACAAACTTTGGTCTGAGAACAGACATCTACGGCAAGAAATCACAAAAGGTTTGTGCAACAAATGCCATATCACTAAATAATATGTAGGGTTTGTAAATTGTCAAAGTACTGTAGATAGAATGAAATTTGTAGTGTCTTATTTATTTTTTCGCATAGTATATAATAATATTTATTAGCTGTCTTTATGTAAAATGTATGAATTATACAGCCTTTACAATTGTCAACTGCTGGGACAAAATTGTAGGCTCGACCTGTATTATTTGCAAGCAATTTCTTGAAAAATAATCTTTATATATAATAGAAGTGACAATTGTTTTAAAACAAATGTCAACCTTACCTACTCCATTGTAGCATTTCAGCTAATGGTCTTTATATGTGACAATGTATTGCAGGATAAAGGTGCTGCCACAAGGACACGCGACTGGACAGACCAGGAGACGCTGTTGTTGCTCGAAGCACTGGAGATGTACAAGGATGACTGGAACAAAGTGAGTGAACATGTCGGGAGTCGTACCCAGGACGAGTGTATACTGCAGTTCCTCAGACTTCCTATAGAAGATCCATACCTAGATGAGGATTATGGACATTTAGGTAAGTGCAGTTTTCAAGAACTAAAACTGTAGCAGGATAGAGCCCATGTGTGACTAGTGCATTTGTGTTTGGTCTGTTGTTTGGTTTAATTCCTGTTTCTTTCTTTTTAGCTCATCTGATTTTTTGGAAAAAAATGATGAGTTATTGTCATCACTTGAGCGGTTGTCGGCGTCGGCATCTGCGTCGGCGTTGCCTGGTTAAGTTTTATGTTTAGGTCAGCTTTTCTCCTAAACTATCAAAGCTATTGCTTTGAAACTTGGAATACTTGTTCACCATCATAAGCTGACCCTGTATAGCAAGAAACATAACTCCATCTTGATTTTTGCAAGATTTATGGCCCCTTTTGTACTTAGAAAATATCAGATTTCTTGGTTAAGTTTTATGTTTAGGTCAACTTTTCTCCTAAACTATCAAAGCTATTGCTTTGAAACTTGGAATACTTGTTCACCATCATAAGCAGACCCTGTACATCAAGAAACATAACCCCATCTTGCTTTTTGCAAGAATTATTGCCCCTTTTGGACTTAGAAAATCAGTTTTTCCTGGTTAAGTTTATGTTTAGTCAGCTTTCTCCTGAACTGTAAAGCTATTGCTTTAAAACTTGCAACACTTGTTCACCATCATAAGTTGACCCTGTACAGCAAGAAACATAACTCCATCCTGCTTTTTGCAAGATTTATGGCCCTTTTGGACTAGAAAATATCAGATTTCTGGTTAAGTTTTATGTTTAGGTCAACTTTTTTCTCTTAACTATCAAAGCTATTGCTTTGAAACTTGCAACACTGTTCACCATCATAAGCTGACCCTGTACAGCAAGCAACATAACTCCATCCTGCTTTTTGCAATAATTATTGCCCCTTTTGGACTTAGAAAATCATTTTCTTGGTTGAGTATTATGTTTAAGTCAACTTTTCTCATAAACTATCAACGCTATTGCTTTAAAACTTGCAACAGTTTTTCACCATCATAAGTGGACACTGAACATCAAGAAACATAACTCTATCCTGCTTTTTTCAAGAATGATGCCCCTTTTTAGACTTAGAAAATCATGGGTAGGACAATATTTCTATTACACAAAAAAAAATCAGATGAGCGTCAGCACCCGCAAGGCGGTGCTCTTGTTTCATGTCACAAGCTTTCTGGCAGTAAAACCTCAATTCCTTTTTGTTGTTCAATCAGATTACTGGAAAACTGTTTTGATTTGCTTAAAAGATCTGCATTTAGTATGGTTTTGTTGAAGCTTTGTATTACCTTTAAAGTTGATTTCTATGCCATAATCAGTGACTTCTTTAGCGTCAAGAAAGTAGTGTACAAATCAAGTGGATTTTAACTTGACTAGCAGTCTTCTTCAGAAAAAGTAATTGATCCCCTTCTATTATCCAGAATGATATATTTGTTTCTACAGGTCCACTAGCCTACCAGCCTCTTCCGTTCTCGCAGGCAGGTAACCCAGTCATGTCTACAGTAGCGTTCCTAGCCTCTACAGTAGATCCACGAGTTGCAAGTGCTGCTGCTAAAGCTGCTCTTGGTAAGACAGGCTCTTGATTTATACACATTGTTATGACAACAGATTTATTAACTGATGTTCGATGTAATCGAAGACAATTGTATGTATATGTCAGATAATAATGTGAATACAATTTGTTCTTCTTATACTCATCTTAAAAGTTTTATACAGTTGAACCTGCCTTAGCAACCACCTGTATCAAGCAGCCACTTGCCAGTTAGCTAACTAGTTTTAACTTGTCTTAAGCAGCCATTGTGTGTCACTCCCTTGGCTGGCTATTTAATCAGATTTGACAGTATTTGAAATATAAAATGAGATTCTATTGCAGAATTAAATAGGGCAGTAGAATGGTAAATACAGGAAAAATGTCTCTGTTACAAATACTATGTTCCAGAATGGAATATATTCAAGCCTGTCTAAAACTGCCTGGTAAATGGTTAGTTTTTGTAGTCAGTTCTTTGTAAATTTATTTGAAAGTATCAGTTAAGTTACTTTTAGAATAGTTACACCATTTTATATGTAAATGACAGAGGAGTTTTCCAAGATGAAAGATGAAGTGCCGCCAGCCTTGATTGATGCCCATGTAAAGATGGTAGAGAAAGCTGCAACTGAGGGTAAAGAGGTGGACCAGGAGTTTGGTCTGGATCAGTCTGGTATTGCTGGTACAGTGCCGGAGAAAGAGGAAGGTAATCTTGTCTAGTTTTATCTTTAACAAGTTCTTTCTTACCTGTCATTTCCTCGGTTCAAAGCTTTCATTTCTTTAAATCCCAGTGTGGTTTTGATTTTATGTCCCATAAAACTGAAACTATTTTCTAACCAGGCACTGTTCATGGTATGCTGTTAAGTATTTCTTTCGATCTCGGACATACTGTCAGACTTTTTTTGCTTGAACTCAGAAAATTCGAACATCTTTCTTTTTAATGCATTGTCAGGTCCTTGCGAAATTCTTATTTGATTTATGTTGTTTGATTGTTCGAAAAATAACTCGAACAAATTTTGCCGGTTCCGTCAAGTTTGAGATAATGAAGTTTGACTGTATTAAAGACGGGTAACGTAAAAGTATCTTAATACGCAATAAAATTGGTTTGTGCGCAAATTTTCAAGGCCATTACATACATGGGATGCAAAGTAAAAATGGAATTGAAAGTTACGAGTTTAAAGTCAACAAATACTAATCCAAATTTCATTTTCTAAATTTTCAAAAATTAGCACAGAATGACGTAGCCTATTGTCATTCAGTGACATATTCAGACTTGTTTAGCGTATTGATCAAAATAGCTTCTTATCGATGTAAATTATATGAAAACAGCCCGGTTACTGCAAACCAAAAGTAATATGGAGTCTCCGGCTAAAAAGAAAAAAACGCAATCGCCATTTTAGTCAAGTATTGTATGAAATTCTAGTCAAGTATTGTTTTATTTTTAGCTCACATGTCACAAAGTGACAGTGTGAGCTTTTATGATCACGCAGCGTCCGTCGTCCGTCCGTGTGTAAACTTTTCTTGTGACCTCTCTAGAGGTCACATTTTTCATGGGATCTTTATGAAAGTTGGTCAGAATGTTCACCTTGATGATATCTAGGTCAAGTTTGAAACTGGGTCACGTGCCGTCAAAAACTAGGTCAGTAAGTCAAATAATAAATAAACCTTGTGACCTCTCTAGAGGCCATATTTTTCATGGGATCTGTATGAAAGTTGGTCTGAATGTTCATATTGATGATATCTAGGTCAAGTTCGAAACTGGGTCACGTGCGTTCCAAAACTAGGTCAGTAGGTCTAAAAATAGAAAAACCTTGTGACCTCTCTAGAGGCCATACTTTTCAGTGGATTTTCATGAAAGTTAGTCAGAATGTTCATCTTGATGATATCTAGGTCAGGTTCGAAACTGGGTCACGTGCCGTCAAAAATTAGGTCAGTAGGTCAAATAATAAAAAAAACTTGTGACCTCTCTAGAGGCCATATTTTTCATGGGATCTGTATGAAAGTTGGTCTGAATGTCCATCTTGATGATATCTAGGTCAAGTTTGAAACTGGGTCAACTGCGATCAAAAACTAGGTCAGTAGGTCTAAAAATAGAAAAACCTTGTGACCTCTCTAGAGGCCATACTTTTGAATGGATCTTCATGAAAATTGGTCAGAATGTTCAACTTGATGATATCTAGGTCAAGTTTGAAACTGGGTCCTGTGCCGTCAAAAACTAGGTCAGTAGGTCAAATAATAAAAAAAAACCTTGTGACCTCTCTAGAGGCCATATTTTTCATGGTATCTGTATGAAAATTGGTCTGAATGTTCATCTTGATGATATCTAGGTCAAGTTCGAAACTTGGTCAACTGCGGTCAAAAACTAGGTCAGCAGATCTAAAAAAAAGGAAAACCTTTTGACCTCTCTAAAGGCCATATTTTTCAATGGATCTTCCTGAAAATTGGTCTGAATGTTCACCTTGATGATATCTAGGTAAAGTTCAAAACCTGGTCACATGCGATCAAAAACTAGGTCATTAGGTCATATAATAGAAAAGCCTTGTGACCTCTCTAGAGGCCATATTTTTCATGAGATCTTCATGAAAATTGATGAGAATGTTCATCTTGATGATATCTAGGTCAAGTTCAAATCTGGGTCATGTGCCTTTAAAAGTAGGTCATTAGATGAAATAATAGAAAAACCTTGTGACCTCCCTAGAGGCCATATTTTTCAATGGAACTTCATGAAAATTGGTGAGAATGTTCACCTTGATGATATCTAGGTCAAGTTCAAAACTGGGTCACGTCCTTTAAAAAAGTAGGTCATTAGATGAAATAATAGGAAAACCTTCTGACCGCTCTAGAGGCCATATTTTTCAATGGATCTTCATGAAAATCGGTCAGAATTTTTATCTTGATGATATCTAGGTCAAGTTAAAAACTGGGTCACATGAGCTCAAAAACTAGGTCACTATGTCAAATAGTAGAAAAAACGACGTCATACTCGGTTCAAAACTGGGTCACGTGGGGACAGGTGAGCGATTCAGGACCATCATGGTCCTCTTGTTTAAAGTTACTATCATATTTGATGAAACTTTGTAATTTCTTTATGCCTGTGTTGTGTTTATCAGAACTGGAATACAATTATAAGATTAAATAAGGTGCTATTTATTGTAAAACATGGACATTATTGTCAATATTGTAGCCACAAAACCTGGGACTCGATCATATTTGGCTTGGACTCAACATTTTTGGGAGTACTGAGTCCCAGGTGACTCAGTGAAATTTTCAGAAAATGCGAACACTGGAAATCATAATTTTTAAAGTCACAAACAAACTGTTACAAAAGATTAGAGACGAAACAAAGAAGTATATTGTCATGGCAACACAGGCATATTCTGTGTGTTCTACACATTTTCAGTATGGTATTGTCATTTTGTAAGTAATGTTCAGGTGTGAGAATTTTTTACCTTTTATATACTTATCATATAATGTATTTTTTGCCTGTTGCTTATGTATGATATTGTATGATTTGATTTATAGAAGAAAAGAAGGAAGAAGGGAAGGAGAAGAAGGAGGGAGAGGGGGAAAATAAAGACGAGAAAGCAGAATCAGATATAAAGGTCGGAGTCTTGAGTGCAGTCTGTTTAAACTCCTTTTTCCATTAAATTTGATATTTTGATTTTAATTTCTGTTTTGTGTTCCTTTTGGAATTAAACTTGTATACTTATTCACCAGATATATATGCATGTTACTGATAAATTGATAACTTTCAGAGAAAATTTTAACTTTAACACCTGACATGTACAAAAGTCATCTCAATGGTTTATATGAAGAATAAGTTTAGTTTTCTGTGGAAGAGATGAAATGTTTTTAAGTAGTGATTGAAACACTTAGATAAAACAGCAGGACTTAATCAACCTAACCATAAATCTGTATCATGAAGGAACCTAATTATCTCATGTTTAAGCAGACATTGTCAGTATCATGGTACATGCCATTGACGAATCACCTTGGTTAATATTCTATTTGATATTTTTCTATTTATACAGAAAGAAGCCATGGAAACTGACCAGGCTGAGAAAAAGACAGAAGAACAAACACAGGAGGCAAAAGATGGGGAGAAAATTGAGGAAAAGAAAGAACAGGTATGTAATTAAAGCGACTCCACAGCTTCCTTATATTTTAGACAAAGGTTAAAATACTGTTATGTAGTGAATTGATTGTCATGTTTCGTGACAAGTTCTGTCTATCTTGTAAATAAGGCTGCTGAGGACTAATGGATAAAGCAGCAACTGTGCAGTCTGGTTGTCAAAGGTTTGAGCCCAGTCAGAGGCAGGTCCTCTTACTGAAAAGAGAGCGGTAGGTGAGCCAACAGCTAGTTAGATAATGGTTACGGATTGCCTACCTGAGGCTGCCTGGTGTCTGCCATATTAATTAGCAATCAGGAAGTAATGCTGTTCTATATATGTAGGTGTCTCGCATGCCAACTTGCCTTACCCCGTCAGTAGGGGGGACACAATAATAAACAAACAGTTTACTTTTACTTTTCTTATTTATCATAAACCCAGCTCTGTTTAGGCTGAAAGCTGATGTTGACCATAGATCTTTTATATAAAACTGACTGTACTTGTTATTCAGGATGAGGCTACCAAGGAAGGAGAGAAATCAGCAGAAGATGAGGAGAAGAAAGAGGAGACAAGCAAGGGTAAAGAGATTGTCAAGAGAATGGATGATAAAGAGAAGGGTAACGTTGCCACGGCAGCAGCAGCAGCACTCTCTGCAGCAGCTGTAAAAGCTAAGGTTAGTTGCTAAAGAGATGGAGGGACCTAGATGGCAGAGTGGTTAACATAGAATCACTAACCTCTCACTGCTACATTGTTATATATCTGAGATGGAGGGACCTAGATGGCAGAGTGGTTAACATAGAATCACTAACCTCTCACTGCTGGGGATTTGAAACCTCGCTTATTGTGGAAATTTTTCATGTGAGGAAGTCATCCAGCTGGCTTACTAGGTCAATGGTTCCACCAAGGTGTCTGCCCATGCCTGAAATCATAACTTTATGGGCACCTGGGGTCATCCCCAGTCATTTACCACCACCAGAGCTGGAAAAGTAGCCATATGACCTTAACTGTCAGTTTTGATGACTGAAAATCAATCCAAATGAAACAAATTTCTCAGATGGATAATGGTTTATAGTTCCTTGGTCATAACATTGATTCAAACCTATCTGAAAGTGCAACCTTTCAATATTTAGATTGAATCAGTAAATCAGATGATGTACTTTTGAGTCTGGTCTCTTAAAGTATATGAGAAAAACCAGCCATCTAGACAAAGTAGAAATGAAGGCATCTGTGAGTAACGAGAATCTACATGAATAGGTCATTGTGAAGTCTTGACATCCCATTAGAATATTCATTCAATCATTAAAAGTATAACAATGAAAGGTTATAAATATGTTAACCTTTGATTTTACAGCACCTTGCAGCAGTAGAGGAGCGTAAGATCAAGAGTCTAGTGGCATTACTTGTGGAAACACAGATGAAGAAGTTAGAGATAAAACTTCGACATTTTGATGAGCTTGAGGCCATCATGGATAGAGAAAGGGAGGCAGTAAGTGAACATGGCTTTATAATGCTGTGAAATTATTTGTTTAAGGGGGACTTATTTTCTTTGTTGAGTCAGTCCATGAAAATAAATCTTAACAGACAAAATTTCCACTCACTTTGTCGTCAAAATCTGAAATACACAAATCCATATCCCCACGAAACTTTCCTGCCCAGAAAAGTAAATGATTATATTGTATCAGCAGTGTAATTACTTCCGTGTATCTAACATCAGTCATACAGAAGAAATGAGTAATATATTTGTATTAATGATTTTCCACTTGACATAAACTGTTTAGATTAAACATAATTTAGGACATTTGTATGCTTTTGTATACAAAATTTTACGTTGCTGTCCTGTTTTCTCTACAAACCAGTGAGATGTAATTGAAATTTATGGTATATAACTTACAGTTGGAGTACCAGCGACAGCAGTTGTTACAGGAACGCCAACAATTCCACATGGAGCAGGTTCGAGCAGCGGAATACCGTGCCCGACAGATTGCCATGCAGCAGATGGCACAAGAACAAAAACAGACACCACAAGGGGCCGCAGATGGTAGGTCAAGTGTTGTATACTTAGCTAGAGATTCAACACTACAATGTTTAAACTTTTCGTTCAATACAAGTTGAGTCAAGATGCTGCTTCCATTTTAAAAGCTTGCCCAGCTTTCTCTAAAGAGATTTTAAGAATGACATTTTAGAGGCGACAATAATCATTACATGGTATTACAAAAATTGTTAAAGGTTATTGACCACAAACATTTTAAGAGTCATTTTTCTTCTACCTCAGCTTATTGTATGGCAGTTGTCTGTTACATGTTGGGGGACAAGTTATTAATGGTTTTGAACTAATTTCTGTTGCCTGAAAGACTGATGGAAATGACAGTTAGATAAATAAAAAGGACAAGACCTTATTCTGCTGATAACTGTTGCTGTATTAGTGGAAATGTTCGCTACTAGAAATGTTCGGGAAATTTGCCCATTCAAGATATACAGGAAAATGTCATGTTTCCACCTTCACTAAGAAATATTATGATAGTCAGTTAAAGATAAACAAACTTGGCTAGAACTTTTCAGCTATTTATGAATACTTCTACTCACAGTTGTCTGGATTGGCAATTCACAAACTTCCTGATCTCAAATATATATCCACTTATACAGTACATAGTTCAACTTGGACCAAAGACCTGATACCAGACTTTCACAGATTAACAAAACTAAAAATTGTTTTTTTTCAGGATCAATTTCAGGTCAGGCTCCTGCTTCCACTCAGCCTTCTGCTGTTGGACATACCTACCCTACATCTAGTTCACCTATGACCCCAATGGGACCGACAGCCCAGCAGGGATCTCCAGCCCCTCCCCCAGCCACACAACCCCTCCCACCATCAAACCAGGCACAGACAGGTCCTCCTAAACCAGCAACTCCTGTACCAGGTAAAATATTGCTTTTGTGAATTCATCTTAAAGTTTGTAATAACATTAAAACAGTGTTATGTTTATAAAAATGTTACTTTGTATGAATTCTGAAAAAAAAATCTTTTTCTTGCTTTGTGCTCAAGATTCTCAAAAGGTTTCTTATGACAAAAAATACACGGGCTTGGTTACTAGGCACAAACTGCTAGTTTCTGAAGGTTACATTCTATTACAAGTTTCAGAAAAAGATAAAAAAAGTACATTTTAGTAGGAACTTTCCTTGCAGAGGTTATTTGTAATACAGATAATTGTATTGTTGCTGTTTAATTCTAGGTGGTGAAGGAGGCGACTCAAATGCCTCGTCAGAGCCAATGGACACACAACCTCCGCCATCATCAGCAGTTTCAGCAACGTAGAATCTCAGTCATTATCATCATCAGGCATTTTTTATCATCATTAACATTATCTGTCAGAGGAGAACTTTGCACTTGCATGTTGTAAATAGGTCGTCTTGTTGTATAAAGGTGATTGTGCTGATGCACCTATGCACAGTGTCAAACTTCATAAAGGTACTCACCCAAAAATTTTAAAGATTGTTGAGGATCATATAACTATTGGACTTGTAAAAGACCAGGGGGACTGCCTATACAAAATGGGTGTTTCAGTGCAGTTTTCCTGTGTAAGGGTGTATCTAGTGGCATCAAAATGTGTACGGCGAGATAGTTTCCTGATGTGTTCAAATCAAAACTTGATGTAGGTATTTGTAGGCATGTTGATGTACTGCAGTGCATTGCAGGTTTGGAATCATTTCTAACGAGTTTTATGGTCAGATACTATTTACAGCATTTTTATATGCTAATATGGTCCAATACAGAAGTCTTCTTGAACTGCTGCAGCCCAGATTCTTACCTTACTGAAAATAGAACTCGAGATTTTTGGCCAAGATGTAATTGTGAATTTGCATCAAATATTGAACAAGAAATAAGAACGAAGACAAATTTTGAATTAGATATGGTGCTAGTACATCTATTATGTTATTAGTATTTTGATTGGAACCATATTAAAAATGTCTACAAATTACATTGTCATAAAATGTATTATGTTGTGAGGTAAATAAATATATGTAAATTATAAACTTGTTTTTGTTCTCATTTCTGAGTAGGTAAACCTCATGTGTATGGGGCCTATTGTTGGCAAGAAGATATTATAAGTCATTTATTCTGTCAAGTGAACAAACATCTAAAGGTTACTTGTACATACCTTTGTCTCAATTCTTTGAAGAAGAATTATTACATGAAGACTAATGTTTAGAACAAACAGGCTGCCTTTAACTATTCTTACTTTCAATTCATTCACCAACGCCAACAAATAAGCAAAATTTCAGAAAAAAATGTCATTTTGAAGGAAATTGTTAAATTTGCCTTTAAACCAAAGTATTTTATATAATTATCATCTGAGTGGACCTGGTAACGATTAACAAAAAACAACGACAGACTTGTACATCTTTTATTTCGTACACATTTCGATAACAGAAATATAATCATCCAAACTATAGGGCCAAACATTATAGACCTGATATCAACTGATTCAAGACTTGTTCAGTCATAACATAATCATAACATAAATTTTAGTACTGTGAAAACTGAAATGTGACTGTCAAACCTGGTTACTACACTGTGAAATATGTCTAGTTTTGGAATTTTTACTACATGAAAGTTAAATTACTTGCCAAATTAACCTTGCACTGCTGTATACTGATATTTAATTTTGTTTTCATACAGAAATACATATCACAATACCTGCTCTTCAAATCAAATTTCCGTCAGTTATGCCGAGCTTGATCAAACACGACTGAATATACCCCGAAATTATTATTTTTTTGCGGGAGACTACTTCTGATGGATTCTGTGGATATATCGATCCAAGAAATTTAATCCAAAAACTAAATTCTTGGCTATTGTATCTTTAACATGCCATTTTAACGAACCCCAAAATGTTGCGCTTACAAATTTAAATAATTTCACAGTATCTCATTTGAAACAATTTACTGAAATAACTTATTTTCTTTTCAAACGATAGATCTGAAAATGCTTTAGGTGTTATCTGCACCGTATCTTAAGGTGTTATCTCTACTGTATCAGGTCTATCATGTATTGGCAGCATCTGTTTATAAACAATATTCATGTATATACGTATAATCCATAAAATATTTGCAAAATAAACGTTTACAACAATCTGTAAAATAATATGATATTGCATTTATCTATATAATAATAGTATAGTTTATATACAGCTTTGTTCTACTGGCAATTGCCTGTGATTTGATCAACAGTACTGTAGTTCACCCTCCTAAAAATTTATGACAGTCCAGTAAAATCAGCCAATTCAAAAATCTAGGCCAAGTTAAAAAATCAGTTTTTCCCTAAAACGGAAGGAGGAAGGTGGAAATTTAATGAGCAAAGTCTTACCAAAATGAAATAAATACACAAGAAATGCTCAAATAATTTATTTTTCACTGATTTATCTTTTAATGGTTTATCTTTCATCAATTTATTTTCTTAATGATTTATCATCCATTGATTAATCTTAATTATTTATTGTCTGCTGATTTATCCTCTTAATGATGAATCTTCCACTGATTAATGTTAAGCCACTCGACAGCAGCATACAGCTTTTTCTAAGAAATAATGTATAGAAAAAACGTGTTTTAACGCATGTTAACGTGACGTCATTTAAGCGTAGGCATGTTTTAACAGAAACAAGCATATCAGAATAAAGGTTACCTCTCTGCCCAAAGTTTCAGTCCTATAAAAACTTGTAAAATATTTGTCTACTTTAATGAACACCTGCAAAATATCTACTAGTGTCAATATCCTAGAAACTGTAGCTATCTTAGGACAGAAATAGAATTAAACATTTGATTTCCTTTGAACTGATTCTTATTGCAGCCTCCCACAATTGCTCTTTGATTTCTGCTGAGTACATACAGGCATCTAAATACCCAACATTTCTATATACATATTTTAAACTAGTAAAGTGATGTTTCTACCTGGAAATCTACAGAACTGAGGTGCTCAATACAGTCATTTCCCACGACCCCTCTTTGCATCTCGGCCATCTCAATGACCATTACATCTTTTAAATAGTATGAAGCAAATTTTGGCTTGGGAAAAACAAAATATTTTGATAGTACATGACATTGTAGTTGCAATCCAGAATAGGGCAACATGAAAAGGACTGAAAATACATTTATAATAACCTGTTACAAAGCTTCAGGAAATCCTTACTTTATAAGTGTGCATCTTGTGTTCACTGTATCTACCGCACCAGTCTAACGTGCCATACTAACGGTGTTTAATTACATAAAATCTGAAATAAATTCTCGGATTTTTTTTCAACTTTTGAATTTTGCCCAGCAAATATATTGAATATAGACCAATCCTATAGAAATAAGTATTGACACATGATTCAATGTCCCCAGTCATGTTACTATTGTTGTACATTAATGGCTTAGAGAGACTTCAATTTCATTTTATTGCCTGTATGTTTTTTTAAAATTGAATAAAAATGAATGTCTTTGTATAGATATAATTATAAACTCGATGCATTGTTTTTCTTTCCAAAAAAATACATACTGGTACTTACAAATGTTCCTACATAATCTTCCAGAAGTATAGACAGAAGTTCAATCATTTCCTTGACATTACTATTTCTTCATCCGGGTATTCCTCAGTTTGACTTAGCATTTCACTTCAGAAGTATGTGTTCTCTTACTATACAAGACTTTCGAATTAAGAAATCATAAATATGTGCCTATATTTTATCAGTTAATAAAATATGGGCAGGAGTTCGGATGCGTAATAATTAAATCACGAGTGCGTAGCACGAGTGATTTAATATTCGCATCCGAACGACTGCCCATATTTTATTAACTGATAAAATTATTGGAACATATTTATTATTTCGATTCTAACCACGTAAATTCTCGCATTTTACAGCACTACATTTTAGCGCGATTGTCATTCGGCTGGCCATATGCTATTATAAAAACCTCCCCACGATTGGAAAGCGTTGCATCAAACGGAATTTTCCGATATTCAGTAAATTTTAATTAAAGTATTAAGTAGTTATTGCCGTGAAAATGTTATTTTCAATAACATCAAAGGTCGGATATAGAAATCAGAGGTAAATACTTAATTCAAGGTTTATATATGCAGTTTCTAAAAATAGTACACGTCACCTACATGATGGCACTGAAACATACACGCCAGAACATTGCGGCGGCATATAAACACGTAAAAACTTGAGTCTGGAAGATTGGAAAATTAATTATAATTTATTTACTGTCAAAGTAGAATCTAGTTGACATTTGTGGTGCCTACAACGCAGAAATTGTAAACTACGCACACGACCAGACATAGATGCACTGGTGTTGAAGTTGAAACTTACCGGGCTGAAACATAAACAAATAAATTCATCAGTTAGATATTGTTTGTTTCAGAAAATATGATGTACTTTTTATTACTACTACATAACACTGAAAAAGTCGAGTATTTAGTCGGTATATAACGGAAGCAGAGTACGGAAGCAGAGTAGAATCTCAGTCGTGTTACAATCGTAGGGCGGAATGGAAGAGCTATATTTTATCGTAGATTCATGTATAGGCGATTTCTCTATATGTTTATATAGCAACTGCTGCGGATCGTGTTAGAATGAATATTCAACTCTGTGTGTATAGAAGTGAATTTACAGTCACAGTCTTGTATGCCTATCATGCAAGCCTTGCACACTGTGAAAGCAGAAATTTTCGCGAGGGTTTAAATTCCGCTATATTCGCAAGGCCCTACATATCGTGAAAATTAATCCTTGCGTAAATATTCACCATTAATATAGTTTAAATTCAAGTAGGATACCATATTGACAATTTCTCGAATATTAAACCTTGTGAACATACTCAAAATTTCAAATTCGCGAAATTTTGACCCAGCGAAAATATGTGCTTTTACAGTAGTTCAAAGTCCTCAGATTCCTTTGCCATTACAAGGCTTGTACATCCCTGCTTATATTGTGTATAGTATAGAAACATTTTGTACATTAAAATACAATGCAGTTTAAATGTATTTCTATTTTTTTTTCTAACTACTTTCAAGAGTAATGGTTATGCACCCTTTAAGGTTAATGATAGAATTTTGCAAGGAAGCGGTCTCTAGAAGCCAAATAGCCAAATTTTGCTCCCTCATATTTGGTGTCTCGATAACACGCCATGCAAAATACTTCTTCGTGCATACTTCTGAAAGATTACATGTACGTTATATATATTTATACAGGTTGGTATTTACATACTGGCTTCAAACATAAGATATTAAAGTGAAAATATGCAATATAAATTTGAGAATATGCAATCAGTCTGCACTGAATTCAGCCTTCTACATACTGAATTCAAACAACATACATACTGAATACAACCATTATACTTACTGAATTCAGCCATTACACATACTTAATACATACATACATACTGAATTCAGTCAAACATACTGAACACATACAACATACATACTGAATTCAGCTGTTAAATATACTGAATACATACAATGTATATACTGAATTCAGACATTATACAAACTAAGTACAACAAAATACTGAATTCAGCCATTTTACATACTGAGTACATACAACACTCATACTGAATTCTGCCATTATACATACTGAATACATAAAACTCACAGAATATATAAAATTTACAATACACACTAAATTCAGCCATAATACATAGATAATACATAGAACACACAAATCGAATTCATTCATTGCTATATTATTAAAGGTCAATATGACCACACATAAATGTACATGTTAAATCTAGCATTATTTACATTCTATGTTGTTTACTAGAAAAAAGTAATTTATTAGTACCAAATGTTGTTCTAAATCTAGCACAAGAAATTAAACAGAGATCCTTTTCTTCATGAAAGACAATTTTATTTGACGAGGTGGAAGACCGAAATGTGCAACTCTGGTACACATTTACCAAAGTAATAATCTTAATGAAACAAAATGAACACCAAATTTATTATTTTTGTTAATTCCACACTGATCTCATTTCCCACTTATTTTTAAAGTACGAAAATTTGTCAAATTCTGAAAAATCAATGAAATCTACTGGTTTCCTCTACAGGTAAAGGTGGCAAACTGCTCAGTATCTTAAGTGAAACTGTGTTCATACTTTCTAACATAATATTTAACAAAATAGTCCATCATATATGTTAATTTTTTTTAAACAACTCCAAAATCTTTATTATAACCATTAGAGACTGGGGAAAAAATGGCAGTTTATTACATCCTTATAAAACACAGACTGTAAAATACCCGGTAGGTAACAATTTACAAAAAGTTTGGTCCATAACTTAAACATCATACACCTCAACCCTTATAATGCTGGACATGATTCAGTCTGCCTTTGCGACCAGTGTAGATCATGATCAGCCTGCACATCCATGCAGTCTGATCAAGATCTACACTGTTCGCCATTCAGTCAGCATCTTTTTGGTAAGCACCCCCTTTTAACGGTACTGCCCAAATTGAAAGATGGACAAGCTCATTATAGAAATTTAGCAGGGTAAGGGTTAAAATATTAAACGAAAATAAACATTAACAATGACAAGCACTGAACATAACTATGAGGTATTTTTGCGTGTGAAAATATTGGAAGACATTCATGTAACGGAAGTATCACATACATATCAATATATAAAACAGTCATCACCACACAACAGCCCTGTCCTTACTACAGTATATTTTACAGTTGCAAAAAAAAAGACATCTAGATGCGGAAAAACTTCGATACAAAAAACCTTTACTTTACAGACTCTGTAAAGAATTAAAGTCTGTCTCATCTATCATTGACCTATTGATAACTTAATTGTGCGTAGAATGATCAAAAACAGTATCAAAAGCACTAAAAGGTCAATATTTCTGTACACCTTTTTCTCATTTGTTTTTTTTCTTCTGATTTTTGGAAAATGCAAAATAAAATAATGTTGTACTTATTGAAAAAATTGTAACTTTCCTTACTACCGGTAAATAAGTTTTAAATCAGCACAAAGTTCATTTCAAAATGGTGGTGTCTGTACAAACATTATAAAGGGATTTGCCTGCAGTGCAAGTTTTGAACAGAATACTCAAGGTAATTACCGGTAGTGAAATTATACATGTAACTTGAAACAAACATATGGCACATATTCCTTGCATATCAAAACTCGTAACGCATTCTTCACAATATATGTAAATGAAAATACTGTGTAGCATGTCCTTTAAATAGATAAATGATTATGTACAACATTATTAAAATAATTCGCATATTTGAATATTCATGACATAAATTTATACATAATCCATTAAATGTTTATTAATCATTTTATACACTTTAAAATATGACAGATACATTCAATATTATTTGCATATTTTTTTAAACTATAAAACGTTACAATATTTTCATGGCATACAGCCAGATATGTAGTCAAACTGGAAAATTTTACATATGGAAGAATAGAATATAAACAAAGTGGAATGTGTAATATAAAATAATCTTTATGAAAATAAATTTGGTAAAATATGATAAAACTTTACAACTAAAATTCGAATATGGCAATTACTTGTGTTGTGTTGGTAAATTTTGCTGATTTTGTCACAAATATAAATAACTCCAAAATTACAGCTGATTTGACTTTAATTTCTGCTCATACAATCTGGATCTAAGCCTGGTTTATAACTAAAATTTGACACAAAATAGTAGATGAATAAAAAATGAAAGTGGGTGGGGGGCAGGGACTAATAATAATGTTCGACAGTTTTAACCTGATTTGGATATGGTAACAGCCCTTCAGTATTATTTTTTAATGTCATAAAATACCTATCAGTAAGGATAAAATCTAACTTTTCTTCCAAATTTATTCTTTTCCAGCATCTTAAATAGCCAAAGCCAAAGCAGTTAAATAACACCATGATGTATATTCCCCTTTTTCTTAAATGTGTATATAGTACCTGTAAACGAATGTACATGTTTAATTATAATAGCAAAAATGTATGAATATAAAAAAATCATGTAGAATAACGCATAAAATACATCTTAAAATATTTTTTACAACAAAAAAATACATTAAAAGTATGTATAAATATTTGTTCCTTATCAATGAATGTTCAGAAACTGGCTGATTCTTCTATTTCCTTTATACCTTGTAGTTCTGTTAATTTCATGTTTTGCATATGAAATTTCTACTCTAAAATACATCTAGTCTATCGCATTCACCTCCCTAAAATAGAATCTATAACCACATTCTCACTGAGTATTATCTTTCAAATGCACGAGCTTTTCAAGCGCTCTGAACTATAAAGATCCACTGAGATTGATTTCTATACTCTCTTGGTAAAATTTTCTGGAAACACCCCTTTTTGGACTCCATTCTGATCTTTCTTCTTTCTTACTCCCATTAGCCAGCCTGGGTCCTGAAATGTACAATGTAACAGTTAAATTTTACAGAAATACAATGCAAACATAAAGTACAGCTCTCCATGTTTACAGCCAAATTTCTGTCGAGCGACACCAGTGAAGAAACTGAAATTTGTTGTCCAGAAGTTGTTATTGTATATATGGAAAGTACATGTCAGCTGCCCTATATGTGTGTATGCTCTTCTCAGGTGCCCTTAACAGAAGTTATACTGTACTATGTGTGTATGCTCTTCTCTCAGGTGCCCTTAACAGAAGCTCTACTGTACTATGTGTGTATGCTCTTCTCTCAGGTGCCCTTAACAGAAGTTCTACTGTACTACGTGTGTATGCTCTTCTCTCAGGTGCCCTTAACAGAAGTTCTACTGTACTATGTGGGTATGCTCTTCTCTCAGGTGCCCTTAACAGAAGTTCTACTGTACTATGTGTGTATGCTCTTCTCTCAGGTGCCCTTAACAGAAGTTCAACTGTACTACGTGTGTATGCTCTTCTCTCAGGTGCCCTTAACAGAAGTTCTACTGTACTTGTAATCACTGTCCAGAAGTTGTTATTGTATATATGGAAAGTACATGTCAGCTGCCCTATATGTGTGTATGCTTTTCTCAGGTGCCCTTAACAGAAGCTCTACTGTACTACAAGTGTATGCTCTTCTCTCAGGTGCCCTTAACAGAAGTTCTACTGTACTACGTGTGTATGCTCTTCTCTCAGGTGCCCTTAACAGAAGCTCTACTGTACTATGTGTGTATGCTCTTCTCTCAGGTGCCCTTAACAGAAGTTCTACTGTACTATGTGTGTATGCTCTTCTCTCAGGTGCCCTTAACAGAAGTTCTTCTGTACTAACTCTACTGTACTATGTGTGTATGCTCTTTTCTCAGGTGCCCTTAACAGAAGTTCTACTGTACTATGTGTGTATGCTCTTCTCTCAGGTGCCCTTAACAGAAGCTCTACTGTACTATGTGTGTATGCTCTTCTCTCAGGTGCCCTTAACAGAAGCTCTACTGTACTATGTGTGTATGCTCTTCTCTCAGGTGCCCTTAACAGAAGCTCTACTGTACTATGTGTGTATGCTCTTCTCTCAGGTGCCCTTAACAGAAGTTCTACTGTACTACGTGTGTATGCTCTTCTCTCAGGTGCCCTTAACAGAAGTTCTACTGTACTACGTGTGTATGCTCTTCTCTCAGGTGCCCTTAACAGAAGTTCTACTGTACTATATGTGTATGCTCTTCTCTCAGGTGCCCTTAACAGAAGTTCTGCTGTACTACGTTTGTATGCTCTTCTCTCAGGTGCCCTTAACAGAAGTTCTGCTGTACTATGTGTGTATGCTCTTCTCTCAGTGCCCTTAACAGAAGTTCTACTGTACTTGTAATCACTGTCCAGAAGTTGTTATTGTATATATGGAAAGTACATGTCAGCTGCCCTATATGTGTGTATGCTTTTCTCAGGTGCCCTTAACAGAAGCTCTACTGTACTATGTGTGTATGCTCTTCTCTCAGGTGCCCTTAACAGAAGCTCTACTGTACTATGTGTGTATGCTCTTCTCTCAGGTGCCCTTAACAGAAGTTCTACTGTACTACGTGTGTATGCTCTTCTCTCAGGTGCCCTTAACAGAAGTTCTACTGTACTATGAGTGTATGCTCTTCTCTCAGGTGCCCTTAACAGAAGCTCTTCTGTACTATATGTGTATGCTCTTCTCTCAGGTGCCCTTAACAGAAGTTCTACTGTACTATATGTGTATGTTCTTCTCTCAGGTGCCCTTAACAGAAGCTCTACTGTACTATGTTATACTGTACTATGTGTGTAGGCTCTTCTCTCAGGTGCCCTTAACAGAAGCTCTACTGTTACTACGTGTGTATGCTCTTCTCTCAGGTGCCCTTAACAGAAGTTCTACTGTACTACGTGTGTATGCTCTTCTCTCAGGTGCCCTTAACAGAAGTTCTACTGTACTACGTGTGTATGCTCTTCTCAGGTGCCCTTAACAGAAGTTCTAACTGTACTAGGTGTGTATGCTCTTCTCTCAGGAGCCCTTAACAGAAGTTCTACTGTACTATATGTGTATGCTCTTCTCTCAGGTGCCCTTAACAGAAGTTCTTCTGTACTACGTGTGTATGCTCTTCTCTCAGGTGCCCTTAACAGAAGTTCTACTGTACTTGTAATCACTGTCCAGAAGTTGTTATTGTATATATGGAAAGTACATGTCAGCTGCCCTATATGTGTGTATGCTTTTCTCAGGTGCCCTTAACAGAAGCTCTACTGTACTACATGTGTATGCTCTTCTCTCAGGTGCCCTTAACAGAAGTTCTACTGTACTACGTGTGTATGCTCTTCTCTCAGGTGCCTTAACAGAAGCTCTACTGTACTATGTGTGTATGCTCTTCTCTCAGGTGCCCTTAACAGAAGTTCTACTGTACTACGTGTGTATGCTCTTCTCTCAGGTGCCCTTAACAGAAGCTCTACTGTACTATGTGTGTATGCTCTTCTCTCAGGTGCCCTTAACAGAAGTTCTACTGTACTATGTGTGTATGCTCTTCTCTCAGGTGCCCTTAACAGAAGTTCTTCTGTACTAACTCTACTGTACTATGTGTGTATGCTCTCTTCTTAGGTGCCCTTAACAGAAGTTCTACTGTACTATATGTGTATGCTCTTCTCTCAGGTGCCCTAAACAGAAGCTCTACTGTACTATGTGTGTATGCTCTTCTCTCAGGTGCCCTTAACAGAAGTTCTGCTGTACTACGTGTGTATGCTCTTCTCTCAGGTGCCCTTAACAGAAGTTCTGCTGTACTACGTGTGTATGCTCTTCTCTCAGGTGCCCTTAACAGAAGTTCTGCTGTACTACGTGTGTATGCTCTTCTCTCAGGTGCCCTTAACAGAAGTTCTGCTGTACTACGTGTGTATGCTCTTCTCTCAGGTGCCCTTAACAGAAGTTCTGCTGTACTACGTGTGTATGCTCTTCTCTCAGGTGCCCTTAACAGAAGTTCTGCTGTACTATGTGTGTATGCTCTTCTCTCAGTGCCCTTAACAGAAGTTCTACTGTACTTGTAATCACTGTCCAGAAGTTGTTATTGTATATATGGAAAGTACATGTCAGCTGCCCTATATGTGTGTATGCTTTTCTCAGGTGCCCTTAACAGAAGCTCTATTGTACTATGTGTGTATGTTCTTCTCTCAGGTGCCCTTAACAGAAGCTCTACTGTACTACGTGTGTATGCTCTTCTCTCAGGTGCCCTTAACAGAAGTTCTACTGTACTACATGTGTATGCTCTTCTCTCAGGTGCCCTTAACAGAAGTTCTACTGTACTATATGTGTATGTTCTTCTCTCAGGTGCCCTTAACAGAAGCTCTACTGTACTATGTTATACTGTACTATGTGTGTAGGCTCTTCTCTCAGGTGCCCTTAACAGAAGCTCTACTGTACTATGTGTGTATGCTCTTCTCTCAGGTGCCCTTAACAGAAGTTCTACTGTACTACGTGTGTATGCTCTTCTCTCAGGTGCCCTTAACAGAAGTTCTACTGTACTATGTGTGTATGCTCTTCTCTCAGGTGCCCTTAACAGAAGCTCTTCTGTACTAACTCTACTGTACTATGTGTGTATGCTCTTCTCTCAGGTGCCCTTAACAGAAGTTCTACTGTACTATATGTGTATGCTCTTCTCTCAGGTGCCCTTAACAGAAGCTCTACTGTACTATATGTGTATGCTCTTCTCTCAGGTGCCCTTAACAGAAGCTCTACTGTACTATATGTGTATGCTCTTCTCTCAGGTGCCCTTAACAGAAGCTCTACTGTACTATATGTGTATGCTCTTTTCTCAGGTGCCCTTAACAGAAGCTCTACTGTACTATATGTGTATGCTCTTCTCTCAGGTGCCCTTAACAGAAGCTCTACTGTACTATATGTGTATGCTCTTCTCTCAGGTGCCCTTAACAGAAGTTCTGTACTATATGTGTATGCTCTTCTCTCAGGTGCCCTTAACAGAAGTTCTACTGTACTATGTGTGTATACTCTTCTCTCAGGTGCCCTTAACAGAAGTTCTACTGTACTACGTGTGTATGCTCTTCTCTCAGGTGCCTTTAACAGAAGTTCTACTGTACTACGTGTGTATGCTCTTCTCTCAGGTGCCCTTAACAGAAGATCTACTGTACTACATGTGTATGCTCTTCTCTCAGGTGCCCTTAACAGAAGTTCTACTGTACTACATGTGTATGCTCTTCTCTCAGGTGCCCTTAACAGAAGATCTACTGTACTACATGTGTATGCTCTTCTCTCAGGTGCCCTTAACAGAAGTTCTACTATACTACGTGTGTATGCTCTTCTCTCAGGTGCCCTTAACAGTGTGTATGCTCTTCTCTCAGGTGCCCTTAACAGTTCTACTGTACTACGTGTGTATGCTCAGCTCTACTGTACTACGTGTGTATGCTCTTCTCCCAGGTGCCCTTAACAGAAGTTCTACTGTACTATGTGTGTATGCTCTCCTCTCAGGTGCCCTTAACAGAAGTTCTACTGTACTACGTGTGTATGCTCTTCTCTCAGGTGCCCTTCACAGAAGTTCTACTGTACTACCTGTGTATGCTCTTCTCTCAGGTGCCCTTAACAGAAGTTCTACTGTACTACGTGTGTATGCTCTTCTCTCGGGTGCCCTTAACAGAAGTTCTACTGTACTTATAATCACTGTCTGGGTACAGGCAATGTCCCTGTATAGATTATAATAACAAGTTTCACATCTGAGATAAGTATATGTTATAAGATATTAGAAACACAGTATCAAGTCTGATATCTCCATATATCATAGAAAATGGAGAAAGAGTAAAAACTGAGATAGAAACAAACTTTGAAAGAGATATGATGGCCATTAAGAAGATACTGCTGTGCAACAAATACTTCAAATAAAAGATTAAAGACAAATACAAGAATAATTACACATACCTGTGAAATCATTTACTTTGGTGGGGGTCGGGTGTAATTGTCCTGGATTTCATGGTTAAGTTAATCCACAAAATTTAATTGAAGTACATTTTGAATTTCTGTTTTTGTTGGGTTTAACGTCACAATGACACAATTATACATCATACGGCAACTTTCCAGCTTTTGATGGTGAAGGAAGACCCAAGGTGCCTCTGTGCATTTTTTCGGTCGGGCTTCTGGGTAAAACCACTGACCTTCCATTAGTCTATTATGTTCAAAATTTCATATCCCCACAAAATTGCCACCTTTTGTCAAAACCACAAAATTTCATGCCCACCAAATTAAATGATTTCACAGTATGAAGTATTTATGTGCAAAAAAAAATGCACTGAAAACAGTGCATTATTCATCTACAAAAAATATATATTTTAAAACTAATAGGGATTTAAAAATTAAAAATCCTTATTTCCAAGGTGATAATATTACAATTTCTATTTCCATATCTATAAATAGATACATTATGTATGAAAATACAAAATATGCAAGAAAAAAATGTTTTCTTCAATTATAAAAGAACAGCATGCCTACTCAAAATGTTATGGAACTTGACAAAGAATGTAAGAGGAGTTGAGGAAAATATAAATGTATGTTAGCCTAGCTTACACATGAAGAAAGAACACCTTTTTCTACACATTGTTTGTACATATCATGCAATAAAACATGCAATATATTAAAAAAGAAATCTGTTAAAGGACTTTTTAAAATCATGCAAAACAATTTCTGTGGTATCACTTTTATTTATGGAGGAGGGGGAATTTCAAAATATTTCAAATTCATGGATCAGCAAATGGGCCTGGACTTCATAAAAACATTCTGACCATGTTTTATATAGTTCATATATGAAATTAGGCCTCTACAGTGTTAAAACAGTTTTTTCTATGAATGACCTAGTGACCTAGTTTTTTACCCTAAATAACCCAGTTTCAAGCTTAACCCAAATTTCATTAAAAGACAGACATTCTGACCAAGACACATGTAGATCAAGTAGAAAATTAGACCTCGGCAGTGTTAACCTGTCTTTTTTATTTTGTCCAGTGACCAAGTTTTCAATTCAAGATGACCCAGCTGCAGACTTGTCCGAAATATTATTAAGGCAAACATTCTGACCAAGTTTCATTAAAAACTGAATACAAATTGTGACCTCTAGAAGGTCAACAAATAAGGACACACGGCAGACACAGGGTGATCACAATAGCTCACCTTGAGCACTTTGGCTAAATTGGAAAATACATAGTAACTAATTTACTGCAGGCTTACAGTGTTGTACGGTTATAACATAATTATCAGTGGTACAGTGACTGTTAAAAGCTAAAATAAAGATAAATATAATAGTTTAGCCTTATTGTACCTGCCATGACAAGAATATTTATATACATGTATATAACAAAATGTGTATTGAGAGTTCAAATGTGTACAGAGAAATTCAAGTATATACAGAAAGATTCAATTCAAATGAATATAGAAGGCCAATCAAATTCTACCATATACAAAAGAACAAGTGACAAAGTTAACAATAAGTAGAAATACAGTGTATCTACCAAATTTCAAATCATTTTGTGTTTTAGGTTTGAACATATGAAACAAGACAATTTTTTCTTTTATAAATTTTGTTCCCAAATAGCTGTAGTATAGTTTTTTTTGTACCCAGATAAACCACTGACCTAGTCTAAGAGGTATCGGAGTTGCGTTATGGCTGCCAGTAGGTTATAATCACTACCTGCAAGTAGCTGACAATGACAAATAACTCGTACTTAAATATCTTTGGTCAAATATTTCCAAAGACAGTTTGATCTCTGTTGAGGATTTGGTAGAGAAAAGCATTTTTCAAACTGCAATAGCAAGTTAGAGGCAAAAACCTTCAACCTCCCTTTGAGGGAGCCGACACAAAGCCGACACTGTAGCGTAAACACAGATTTTGAACACAATTATACTCAGTTACAAGAGGCTTATCTTGGTATTATAATTATCCATAAGAAATCATAAGTAGTTCAGCTTTTCAGGGACAGCTCAATGCCCTGTTGTAATACATCGGTCATATTAAAAGATAAACCCAAAATATCTGAAGTCCATCAAATCTGCTGTTATCAGGCCTGGAGAACTGAAAAACTACTCAGTGAAACTAGACATATAGTTCTTTCAATACAGTTATACAGGCAAATTCTAGGATTTGAAAGTCTGTATATTCAAGACCAAACCTGAAAAATCCTTAGCAAGTATTAAAATGTTTGAGTGACAAAAATACAAAACCTGAGGGTTATGCTGGAAAACATATGTCTCTAACAGGTAGTATAGAAACAGGTACTCTGAATACAGAACTAAAACAATCACAAAACAAGAGCACCGCCTTGCGGGTGCTGACGCTCATCTGATTTTTTTTGTATAATAGAAATGTTGTCCTACCCATGATTTTCTAAGTCTAAAAAGGGCCATCATTCTTGCAAAAAGCAGGATAGAGTTATGTTTCTTGATGTACAGTGTCTTATGATTGTGAAAAACTGTTGCAAGTTTTAAAGCAATAGCTTTGATAGTTTATGAGAAAAGTTGCCTTAAACATAATACTCAACCAAGAAAATGATTTTCTAAGTCCAAAAGGGGCAATAATTATTGCAAAAAGCAGGATGGAGTTATGTTGCTTGCTGTACAGGGTCAGCTTATGATGGTGAACAAGTGTTGCAAGTTTCAAAGCAATAGCTTTGACAGTTTAAGAGAAAAAGTTGACCTAAACATAAAACTTAACCAAGAAATCTGATATTTTCTAAGTCCAAAAGGGGCCATAAATCTTGCAAAAAGCAGGATGGAGTTATGTTTCTTGCTGTACAGGGTCAGCTTATGATGGTGAACAAGTGTTGCAAGTTTTAAAGCAATAGCTTTGATAGTTCAGGATAAAACTGACCTAAACATAAAACTTAACCAAGAAATCTGATTTTCTAAGTCCAAAAGGGGCAATAATTCTTGCAAAAAGCAAGATGGAGTTATGTTTCTTGATGTACAGGGTCTGCTTATGATGGTGAACAAGTATTCCAAGTTTCAAAGCAATAGCTTTAATAGTTTAGGAGAAAAGTTGACCTAAACAAAAAACTTAACCAAGAAATCTGACATTTTCTAAGTACAAAAGGGGCCATAAATCTTGCAAAAAGCAAGATGGAGTTATGTTTCTTGCCATACAGGGTCAGCTTATGATGGTGAACAAGTCTTCCAAGTTTCAAAGCAATAGCTTTGATAGTTTAGGAGAAAAGCTGACCTAAACATAAAACTTAACCAGGCAACGCCGACGCCGACAACCGCTCAAGTGATGACAATAACTCATCATTTTTTTTCAAAAAATCAGATGAGCTAAAAACCAAAAAAAAACAGAAATTTTCTTGAAAAGCACTGCCGCTGACAACATCCCCACCCCACCTTCCCTAATACATGCCCCCATATGTCATTTCTAACCAAGTACTGCCCCTTGATTAGTGTTGTAAAGATTCTCCAAACTGTTCAGCTGAAAATACAGAATTTATCTACTGGAACTCCTAAATGTATAATTCTTGTTACAAATTCCTTCCGGTGATAAAAGTATTGAACTCGCACTGAAAAATATATCTTGTGCACAAATGAATTCTCAATACAGTGGGTTAACTTGTCTTATACTGTTTTAACTCACTTTCTCTGTCGACTTCTTTTCAAGCATTTTCTTCTGTAATGTTATTATAAGGTCTTAACACACTATATTAATCAACGATCAACAAAAATATAGAACTAGGTTTACGCTTTGTGGCAAGAAAGTCCCTTACAATTATGGGCTGTCCTAGATAAGATGATAAGACTGTGTAGGTTACATAGTTACTACAGATGGTATCAAAACAGAACTCTACAGTAAAGCATGCATCAAAACTTCTTCTCTTTTTCATTTTTTTTAACTCTCATTACTGATATACTGAGTTGCTCCCCCTCATTATCACATCAGAGTTGTTTCCCTTAGAAAATGTGTAAACTTTGTTATTTGTCTACTTCTATTTTGACCATCTAAAAATATGCAGTCTAAAGTCTATGCAAGTCTTAACAAAACACTTGTAGATAGACACCATGGTACAAAGATAAAACACTGGACTCCTGATTCTGAGGTAGCAAGTTTGAATCCCAGTGAGAGCAGAATTTGACCCACCTCCACAATCCAATATCAATATGCTAGTACTGGTATGACTTACTGGAGTAGTCAAGTATAGTTTTCATAAGTTTTAACAACTTTCTCTATAATCTGGGTAACAAAAAATAACTTTAAAACTAAAATACTGAGTATGAATTATCTCGGAAAATAGATGTACTGGCAACCAATCAAATGAGACAGTGTGATGAACAGGTACTACAGAAGGTACACCACTAACGGGAAACATACCTGCTACATAAAGGACCTAACAGCCTCAGCTTACTATATGTCTAACAAGAAATTCACAGACATGTCATGCTTCAAGAAAATCATCTTGATTGTCAAAAGACTCAGCACCATTCATCGTAACATTTTTGCACTTAAGACCAATAATATAACAAAATGCTGGTCAAAATTTACCTTTAAAGCCTAACATGTGAAACCCTATAGTGACATTATTTAAAACTCATGATATGACATCTTTACAATGCAGAGAAATCACAGTCAGGATGTTTCAACAAACAGAAATTTATTACTAAAATGTTGACTAAAGAAATTCCAGCAAAGTTTTTCATATTTTCCCAAAGACACATGAAAAAGCAGAAAAAAACTGTTTTGAGGGCTTTTACAAACTTTGAACAGATTTATAAAGAAATTAAGGTATTGGTATCTTCTCAACTGAATTCCATAAACACAGGCAATAGTAGCAGAAACGTTTCCCTTGTGAACTAGAAATGTTAGTCTCTCCTCTTACACCCTTCTTCAAGTCTTATCATAGTCACCAATATGAACAAATCAAATACATAAAATAGTAAAATTTCCAAAAATAAAACAGAAGAGACAAATGTACATACAACTATAATATCACGCCACTGAAAAGAGTAACAAGCAATACATGGAAAAGATTGACAATGTAATTCTTACGTGAAACACCGTTGTACATTCAAAGCAAGAAATATTGAAACATTAAATGTGTGACAACTACATAAAGTGTTCGAATACTATTAAAGTTAACCAATATTTTATCGCTAAACATTCACTAAAATAAACAAGAGAACACATCCCGACATTGGTAATAATGAAATTATACTGGTATTAATCTGAAATTTCAGTATATTACTTCATTTCAATTAAATTTAGATTTTAGTTTTGTAAACTATTAATTTCAGAGTCTGCATTTTCGCACTCTTTAAATGATCTGTTTATAAATCTTTTCCAAACCTACACTTTAAAAAGAGACAAGAGCAATTTTTCTATGAAACTGGACTAACTGCAGCGTAAATGATCATCTAATTTGGAATGGGTGAGGCAAATTAAAATACTGATAAAAGTCATGCTTAATCAAGCAATCATGAAGCTCTTTACAACAAAAAACATGCCCATAGCACTGCACTGGAAAGCATTAAACCAATGTCTGCATTAAGCCAATGTCATCAAAATGTCATATTACGAAAATACAATTTTTAACGCTAGTAAGAGAAACAGAATAAAGGAGAAGAATTGACGTTAACATTACATTTAACAAGAGATCACAGAGTGATCTTGGCGCCCACCAATGTGCCATTTTTGAGTGTTCCAAATTTCAAGACTTACTGACTAGCTCAAGGTCAAATTTCATTTCCGTACACAACACTGTGCATGTGGTCCAAATTCGAAAGCTGTAGCTTGAGAAATGTGAAAGTAGGTCACTAGATCAATCTTAAGGTCAAAGTTTAATTCGGTACACAAAACTACGCAAGTGGTCCAAATTTGAAGGCTGTAGCTTGAGAAATGTGAAAGTAGGTCACTAGGTCAATGTAAAGGTCAAAGTTTGTTTCGGTACACAAAACCATGCATGTGGTCTAAATTTGAAGCCTGTAGCTACAGAAATGTGAAAGTAGGTTACTAGGTCAATCTTAAGGTCAAAGTTCATTTCGGTACACAAAACTATGCAAGTGGTCCAAAAAATTTGAAGGCTGTAGCTTGAGAAATGTGAAAGTAGGTCACTAGGTCAAAATCAAGGTCAAATTTTATTTTGGAATACAGAACTATGCATGTGGTCCAAATTTGAAGCCTGTACCTTCAAAAATGTGAAAGTAGGTCACTAGGTCAATGTAAAGGTTAAAGTTTGTTTCGGTACATAAAACCATGCATGTGGTCCAAATTTGAAGGCTGTAGCTTGAGAAATGTGAAAGTAGGTCACTGGGTCAAAATCAATGTCAAATTTCATTTCGGAACACGAAATTATGCATGTCGTCCAAATTTGAAGCCTGTACCTTCAAAAGTGTGAAAGTAGGTCACTAGGTCAATGTCAAGGTCAAAGTTTATATCAGTGCACAAAACTATGCATGTGGTCCAAATCTGAAGATTGTAGCTACAGAAATGTGAAAGTAGGTCACTAGGTCAAAATCAAGGTCAGCTCATGTCAAGGTTCATCTTGCCACTCAAAACCATACATGTGGTTCAAATTTGAATGTTGTAGGTTATTGACAAGAAGTTTTTAAAAGCTTTTCCCTATATAAGTCTATATGAACCATGTGACCCCAGGGCGGGGCCATATTTGACCCTAGGGGGATAATTTTAACAAACTTGGTAGAGAACCACCAGGCGATGCTACATTACAATATCAAAGCCCTAGGCTTTGTGGTTTGGACAAGAAGATTTTCAAAGTTTTTCCCTATATAAGTCTATGTAAACCATGTGACCCCCGGGGCGTGGCCATATTTGACCCTAGGGGGATAATTTGAACAATCTTAGTAGAAGACCACTAGATGATGTCACATACAAAATATCAAAGCCCTAGGCCCTGTGGTTTTGGACAAGAGGTTTTTCAAAGTTTTTCCCTATATAAGTCTATATAAACCATGTGACCCCCGGGCGGGGCCATATTAGACCCCAGGGAAATAATTTCAATCATCTTGGTAGAGGACCACTAGATGATGCTTCATACCAAATATCAAAGCCTAGGCTCTGTGGTTTTGGCCAAGAAGATTTTCAAAGTTTTTCCCTATATAAATCTATGTAAATTATAGAAATAAACAAAGGGCCATAACTTACTAAAAATTTGTTGAACCAGTCTGATTTTCAGGGGGACACAACTAGAGTACCAATACATCATTCTAAAAAAGTTTGGTCAAAATCCCCCTGGTAGTTTCCGAGGAGATGCGATAACGAGAAATTGTTAACGGAAGGACGGACGGACGGACGGACGGAAGGACGCCGGACCACGGACGCAGAGTGATTTGAATAGCCCACCATCTGATGATGGTGGGCTAACAATGTACAGAAATGACAGTCAGCAGTAATAATGCATTCTACAGTCTCAGCAAAAACAATATTTTACTATCTATAAAAAAAATGGGAAAATAATAAATAATGAACCTGTTCTTCCGGGTCTTCATAGTCACAGACGTAGATAATCTCCTGAGCATCAAATGTTAACTCATCCGAGTCCTCACCAGTGTACGCATGTGTCGCTACAACCTAAACAAAGATGTATATAGTAAAGTATTATATCTGATAGATAAACAGTAAATGAATATACACAAACAGTCATGGAGAAAGTCATGGAGGTACACAATCAGTCATGGAGAAAGTCATGGAGGTACACAATCAGTCATGGAGGTATACAAACAGTCATGGAGACTGTCATGGAGGTACACAGTCAGTCATGGAGAAAATCAGAGAGGTACACAATCAGTCATGGAGTTACACAAACTGTCATGGAGACTGTCATGGAGGCACACAATCAGTCATGGAGAAAGTCATGGAGGTACACAATCAGTCATGGAGAAAGTCATGGAGGTACACAATCAGTCATGGAGGTATACAGTCAGTCATGGAGACTGTCATGGAGGTACACAATCAGTCATGGAGAAAATCAGAGAGGTACACAATCAGTCATGGAGGTACACAAACTGTCATGGAGACTGTCATGGAGGTACACAATCAGTCATGGAGAAAGTCATGGAGGTACACAATCTGTCATGGAGGTACACAGTCAGTCATGGAGACTGTCATGGAGGTACATACAGTCGAGTCCACTTAATACGAACTCGCTTGATACGAATTTTCGGATTAAACAAACAAAGTCTGAATTCCCTGGCCGAGTCCTTCTATTTTCTTTGTAAAATTATTTCGGTAATAGCGAACTCGCTTCATACGAATAATCCGTAGATACGAACACATTTTGGAAGTCCCAATAAGCTTAAATATTATACTTTTCCATTTTTTTTATACGAATTAATTCTAGAAGTCGGGGCCGTTATAAAATGTGTTGAAAATAATAATATGGTCAGCCTTGTGCCGCGTGCTTATTGGACAATGGAGTAGTTCACACTTATTCACAAACAAACACTCGGTCTTTTGTGTATAAGGTCAATATAAAACAATTTAGTCAGTTGACAGGTCATGATTTAAAGAGGTGTAAATAATTTTAAACACATTATTGACATTCTAGTGTCGATACAGGTAGGCTGTGTCTTACAAAATATACAAACTTTTATCCCTCTACGAATGATTGTTATATAGCACAAGCTTCAATGTTGGCAGTGGATATAATTTGGCGCTCTGGATCTCGACCGCACATTAAAATTTAAATTAATACAATTTTACGTGTTTAAGCATGACTTTTGTTGAGTAACTGCAATGTTATCTGAATAAATTAACTTAATCAGTATAAAACTATTAACTACTTTCATATATCGATATCTATTCATCGATGAAACCGGTGATACTGCCCAACTTGCTTGGACAAATTATCTGGTCATACATTCATTAATACGAATTTCGTTTGATACGAACATATTTCTTAGGTCCGGGTGAGTTCGTATAAAGCGAGTTTGACTGTAGTTAGTCATGGAGACTGTCATGGAGGTACACAGTCAGTCATGGAGACTGTCATGGAGGTATACAGTCAGTCATGGAGACTGTCATGGAGGTACACAATCAGTCATGGAGGTACACAATCAGTCATGGAGACTGTCATGGAGGTACACAAACAGTCATGGAGACTGCCATGGAGGTACACAATCAGTCCTGATAAATAAACAGTAAATGAATATATACAAACAGTCATGGAGAAAGTTATGGAGATACACAGTCATGGAGACTATCATGGCGGTACGCAGTCAGTCATGGAGATTGTCACGAAGGTACAAAATCACTCATGAAGACTGTCACGGAGATACACAATCGGTCATGGAGGTTTTATTTGTTTGTTTTTGGGTTTAAAGCCGTTTTTCAACAGTATTTCAGTCATGTAATGGCGGGCAGTTAACCTAACCAGTATTCCTGGATTCTGTACCAGTACAAACCTGTTCTCCGCAAGTAACTTCCCCACATGAATCAGAGTTTGAGGACTAATGATTTCAGACACAATGTCGTTTATCAAATAATCATGGTACATAGACAGTCATGGAGATTGTCATGGAGGTACACAGTCAGTCATGGAGACTGTCATGGAGGTATACAGTCAGTCAAGGAGACAGTCATGGCGATACACAAACAGTCATGGAGGCAGTCATGGAGATACAAATACAGTCATATAAACAGCCACTATCAGTTATGGAGATAGGCATGGAGATACACAGTCATGGAGACAGTAATGGAGATACACAGCCATGGAAATACAGATTGTTATGAAGATACACAAACAGTCATGAAGGCAGTCATGGAGATACAGTCATGAATGCAGTCATAGAGATATATAAACAGTCATGAAGGCAGTAATGGGGATACACAAACAGTCATGGAGATACACAAACAGTCATGAAGGCTGTCACGGAGATACAAAAACAGTCATAAAGGCAATCATGGAGATACAAAAACAGTCATAAAGGCAGTCATGGAGATACACAAACTGTCATGAAGGCAATCATGGAGATACAAAAACAGTCATAAAGGCAGTAATGGAGATACACAAACAATCATGGAGATACACAAACAGTCATGAAGGCAGTAATGGAGATACACAAACAGACATGCAGATACACAAACAGTCTTGAAGAAGTGCTTTCCCAAGTGAGTTAACAATATTTAAAGAGGAAATCTACAATGTTATACTTATATACTACATAATTACATGATGCCTATAGTACAACACTTAATATGTGTTGGTTAAAGTCAAAACTTTAAGTCAAAACTATCTGTCCTTGGTCCTTTGGACTTAAGGCAACAGTTTAGCAATCCATTCTATAAGAGTATACTATGTCTAAAGTATTTCATTCTTTCATACAGTCAAAACACTTTAGAAGATTTATCATGTTTATTTCATGGTGTTTGGTAAAAAAAAACTTGTACTTCTAAACATACAGAAAAGCCATGAGTCATTAGTACTTACAGTATACAGGTAGTTTGGAGGTAAATCATCATCTACAGGCTTGGCTGGGGGCGGGACCTGATACAGTCCACTATCCTCATCATCATCCGATACTTCATTCTCTTTTACATCCTTATCCTTAACATCTTTGTCCTTGCTTTCATCCACCACATCTGTGTCCTCCTTACCCGTCACATCTAAATTTATAGAAGTTCATTTCATTGTAACTTACTAGTAATTACCGTATAAGCAGTAATTTTTGCGACGGTTTTGATTTTCCCTATTTTCGCGAAGCCCTGCATCTCGCAAGAAATAATCCTCGCATAATATTCACTATTACTATAACTCAAATTCAAATATGATACCATTTTTACAATTTCGCAAAAATCAAACCTCGTGAACATACTCAAAATTTCAAATTCCCGAAATTATGACCCAGCTAAAATACGTGCTTTTACAGTAGTACAAGCACATTTTCATATTAACATTTTTCTTCTGTTTCAAGAAATTTCAGAGAGATACAAACAAGTATACATTCTATCTAATGACTCTTAACTTTAAATACTGGGAATTATTGTTTTGTTTTGTTGGATTTAACTTCACACCAACCAAACTTAAGTCATACCGTGACTTTCAACCTTTGATGGTGGAGGATGACCCCAGGTGCTCCTTTGTGCATTATTTCATCACGGGCGGGTACTGGGTAGAACCACCACCCTTCCATAAGCCAGCTGGATGGCTTCCTCACATGAAGAATTCAAAGCCCCGAGTGAGGCTCGAACCCGCATCGGTGAGGGGCAAGTGATCTGAAGATAGCGACCTATACCACTTGGCCACCTTACTGGGAATGAAAATGTTTATGTAATGGATGAGCTCTTCTGCTGGGACAGCAACTTTCCTCATTGCATAAAAATGTTGGTGTTCCTATTTGAACTAACTGACAGGCACAAGGGTGGCTTTAGTTAACTAAAATAGAGAGACTTCAAATATTTATGTTCTCAAAAACCAAATATATAAAAACGATCAACCTATTACAATAAAACAGTCAATCATATCACACCCTGCTCCTACCAGCAAGTACCTGCTAATCTGTTGCAATGGTATCAACTTCAATTTCAGGGCTCGCATTCTTCAGCATTCAAAATGTTACGCTAAAACTTATAGTAGTTCTGCATGTTTGATAAACAGGAAGCAATGGCATAATGTCATTTATCCAGATATTGTAGAATAAAGTCTGAATTTAATTATTCAAGAAAACCATTTCATGAACTAGAGCTGCTTTTGAGAAAAGCACGTGTCTCCCACAACTGCCTAATCATCTGAATAGTAAGTCTGTCTTTATATACTGTTTACTCACAGAAAATACACATTTGATAGTTTTGGAGTAAGTTTTTGAGTAAATGGCCTTTCATTATGTATCTGAGTCAACCATGCACCAAGACCTGTATCACTGGCATCAGTATTTTCGGTAATTCAAGGGCCATAATTCCAAAGTGCCTGGACCGATTTGGTTAGTTATCGAACTTGGCCGAGGACTTATTGTCAAAAACATTTTGTTCAAGTTTGGTGAAGATCGGATGAGAACTGTTCGACTTTAGAGTGCTGACAACATTTGTGACAGACAGACACACACACAGCAGGAGTACACCAATGTATGGTGGGAGACATAATTAATGGCACCCTTGAAAAGTCCGAGGTTAATCAAATTACACAATGTAGAAAAAAAAAACATATCCCAACATGCAGAACTACCATAAGAATAGCAATCTGACACAACTGAAAATTCCTACCAAATTTCCTTACAACCCATGTGTATTTGACAGCGCTAGAGGAAAATGTAAATTTAACATTTCAGACTTGATAAATTTTATTTGATCTGTGCCTACGGTAAAATGTTCACTTCAAATTGTAAGAATACCTTCAGTTGGAGGAAGTGAAGCAGGGACAGGGGGTGGGGCTTCTTCAGGAACCTCAGGTTCAGTTGATGTATCGAGGTCACCATTCACTTTGACCTCTTCCTGTTTCTCCTCTTCTGGCTTCTGTAAAATATCAAAATAAATTTAGGACTGTCAAAACGGCAAAATGACAATATAAATTTAGGACTGTCCTAAAAGCAAAATATAAATTAAGGACTGCCATTGCTGCAAAATATCAAACTTTCGACAGCAAAATATAGAAATAAATTTGTGACTGTCCAAACAGAAAAGCATCTCAGTAAATGTTAGACTTTTCTAGCAACAAAATGTTAGGGTGAATTTAGGACTCTCCTACCTGAAAAATATCAATATGAATTTAGGACTGTACTAAAAGCAAAAGATATTGGTATATTTAGGATTTATTACACATCTAAGCTTATGTACCTTTTCATGGAATGCTGTTACATATAGTGAACCAAATATTTAATGTGACATAAAGAGATGTTGATCAATACACACAGAAAACTGCTTCAAAGCTAAACTGTAACAATTATCTTTTAAGAGAAGCATACTTTTGCTATAAGTACGACTAACATTAACAATAAAGTGTGACTTATTACTGCTAAATATATCTTAAATTAGTTTCAAAATCTCATTCAAACATCTAGTCCTGTAACCATTGTTTCATATATCATATTTTATGCACCAACACTTTCACCACTGATATATTACCATTTCACCAATTCAAACATGTTGCTTAATTATAACTACTATTTACAGTTCTTGTAGTATTTTCAATTATTTCAAAAAATTACAATTAATTGGACTGAAAGTTACATTAATTTTTAATTGATCTGTGCAAATGGTTGTATGTACAAAGAGAAAAGGAGTTAATTATATTAATTTTCATCTGATCTGTGCTAGTGGTTGTATATACAGAGAGACAGAGCCAGAAGGAGTGTGTGAAATTTTCATTGCATTAATAGGTATATTGCATTAACCTTTAGCCTGCTATATTTCTAAAATGGACTGGTCCATCATTCAATCTGGACAGTACTTTCCATTAATCAGATAGTTGTTCACTGAATATTGACTGACCAAATAGTCCATGCAAGCTTATCTTGGTCTGCACTGGTTGCAAAGGCAGAATAACTTACTGCCAGCAGACTAAAGGTTGATAAGTATATTGTATTAACAGGTATATTAAAGTTGTAACTAAATATCACAAGCATTAGTTAAACATTTTATGACACATGTCCCCTGAAAAGGTTTGTTAAAACTGTATGTCACCACTTAATAGAAACAAGAAATTGTTGACGGACGGATGCACGCACGGACGCACAAACGACGGACGAAGGGTGATCACTATGTGACAGGTGAGCTAAAAATAGGACATAAATGTTCTGACAATATGCACATGTTCTCTTCATTTTGATGATGTATACTAAGTTTCATTTCAGCAAGATGGGAACTCAAGAAACAAACAATTGGACATGAAAGTCCAAATAATATATGCATGTCCATTTCATGCTGATAATGTATACCAACTTTAAGTGTAACTGGCTGGAACCTGTAGGAGTTCTGTACAAAAAAAGTGTGACAGATGGATATACAGACAGAGTGACAGACAGACAGTTCAAATACTATATGCCTCCCAGGTCTTCAACACTGAGGGCATAAAAATCTTGTGTGAAAACTGCAAGCAAAATTGTCAGGGTGCAGAAATGCTATGATCAAAGTATAAACTTAATATTTGACTACAGCCAGAATCTTTAAAAGGTTAACCAGTAATGTAGGAAATGACAGTAATGGGCTGTGAGCTTGTGGACTGGTTTAGTTCCAGACTGTTAAATGTGGTATACAGTCTAAATGGTCCAGTCAAATATTTTTCTTGAGCTCTATATGTAAAACCAGAGTTTAAACGTACATTACTGCAGGAAAAGTAAAATAACCCTGTAATGATGAAATTGTCAGCTCTTACATATAAATTGTGTCTCAGGGCCATTTATTACTCATAACAGACAACTGTGACCATGAATGAGAAGTTAATATAGTCTGTTTCAAATAAGTCATTTTGACAACCTTACATTTTGTAATATAAGCCAAAATAAAAGATTAAATTTTATAGCTCAGACGATTTTAGTGATGTTATATTTCCCAGTCCTTTGTAATGATAGAGTCTATCCATATTCTATCCGACAGAGATCCTCTAAAGTCAGAAGGGTGGGACGTGGGAGTTGTTGCACTTTTCAATACTGCTCATGAAAAAACTCAAACTGAGTATGGCATTAATATTTTGCTTCGTTGCATTCTATGCTTCCAAAAAGATCTTACAGATTTTATTTGAAAGGTATTAGTTTCCAAATTCTAGATCTATTCCGTGCATATTGTACAAGCAGAATACATCCAAAGTGTTCTTATTAATGTGCAATACACATATTACATCTATGTATTTTCAGTTTTTTCTACTTTTAATTTTTTTTAGTAAATCGAGAGTTTTGACCATGAAATCTAGATTCTGATTAATGTAAATTAAGACTGAAATTAATACGCCCAGAGCCCTGTCACACATTCACACGTTTTACCTTCACTGTGCCATTTTCATGTATGGAATTCTTGGACATATGAGCAACCCGGACTTCCATAGCTGTTGCTCTTGGTGTGTCACATAAAACATCATCAAGAAATTCATTATTATCATCTATGACACGGATTCTGTTAAGTCCTGATTCAGAATCTATTAAAATGTCAACTTTTTCATGTGTATTCTGGTGTTTAATTTTTTTCATATATGAAGAACTATTGTAATTTTCAGACTTTACACATGGCTGCAAGACAAGATTTTCACTGGTAGGAGCACTTCCCTGTTCTAATTTTTGATTGGCAGAAGCACTTCCATATGCTGATAAAGCACCAATTTGATTGGCACTTGACCCTGAATTCTGATTGGTGCATCTGACATCCATAACCCCATTGGCTGATTCATCTGTCAGTAATTTCCTTGAGATAAGATCATGTTTGAGGGTAATTGACGCTGTTGATTTTACTATGTTACCATCATTAGATGAAGTTATAACTTTTACCTTTTCATCAACAACTGGCTTCTCTTCCACAACAGTTTCCTCAGGTTTTTCAATCTCTACTGTAGGATCAACCTTGACCTCTGTGTCATTGGCTGAAGTAGATTCCTCAGTGTACTTAGCAGGAACAGATTCACTGCTCTTATCATTGAACTGTGTGTTTTCATAATCATCTGAAATTGATTTAACTTCCTGGTTCATTTCAATGTGGTCAAGGATATTGAAAACAAGAGCTGTCAGAGGACAGCAACGCTCGACTATTCAACAGCCTTGTCGACTGAATGAATACGAAAGTCGAAAAAGGGGCATAATTTTGTAAAAAAGCAAAATAGAGTTATGGACCTGTGCAATGTAAGTCAGTTTATCACAGTGAATAAGTGTGTGAAGTTTCAATCCATTCCCACAAGTGGTTACTGAGATACCAGCTTACATACAAAACCTTAACCAAAAATTTCTAAGTCGAAAAAGGGGCATAATTTTGTAAAAAAGCAAAATAGAGTTATGGACCTGTGCAATGTAAGTCAGTTTATCACAGTGAATAAGTGTGTGAAGTTTCAATCCATTCCCACAAGTGGTTACTGAGATACCAGCTTACATACAAAACCTTAACCAAAAATTTCTAAGTCGAAAAAGGGGCATAATTTTGTAAAAAAGCAGAATAGAGTTATGGGACCTGTGCAATGTAAGTCAGTTTATCACAGTGAATAAGTGTGTGAAGTTTCAATCCATTCCCACATGTGGTTGCTGAGATACCAGCTTACATACAAAACTTAACCAAATCGGGACGCGGACGCGGACGCCGACGCCGACGCCGACGCCGACGCATGGGCGAGTCCAATAGCTCTACTATTCTATGAATAGTCGAGCTAAAAACTATACAACATTACAGTTTCTGAACTTAATGTTGGAAGCACACATGCTAATGTCTGAGGAATATTTATTTTCCATTTTGTTTGATAGTCATGCTTAAAATTGCCCAACCACAGGTACAGTAAAACTTTCATTCTACATGTACAGTATAAACTCTAATAAAGGTACCTTCACACTCTGTGATGTGTTTAGAGTCACACCCACATAACTTAAAGTCATATGTCAACTTTTCAAGTTTTTGATGGACGAGGAAGACTCAAGGTGCCCTCTGGGCCTTGCTTCAGGCATGGGCGGGCAACTAGGTAGAACCACCTACCTTCCACAAGTCAGGTGGAAGACTTCCTCACAAGAGGAATTCTACGTCCGAAATATTTCTCTACAGAGACAGACATTTTCTATTCCAAGTGATAGCATTCTTAGTAATCAGTCTCTCAAGAGCAACATATATGAGCCGCGTCATGAGAAAACCAACATAGTGCACTTGCGAGCAGCATGGATACAGACCAGCCTGCGCATCCGCGCAGTCTGGTAAGGATCATGCTGTTTGCTAATGGTTCCTCTAATTGCAATAGGCTTTGAAAGGGAACAGCATGGATCCTGACCAGACTGTGCGGATGCGCAGGCTGGTCTGGATCCATGCTGGTCGCAAATGCACTACGTTGGTTTTCTCATGGTGCGGCTCATTTAAAGTCTTCCTAGTGGTGTTCACTCTAGAGTCCGGTAATTTAAAGTTTTATGTAAAATGTATCTCTACAAACAAGAGTGTCATGATGACCCTAGATCGCTCCCCTCAGTAATATAGCCAACATGTCATCAATAGCTCACAAACAAGAGGGTCATGATGACCCTATATCGCTCACCTGTTAAACTTGGAATCATCAAGATAAACATTCTGACCAAGTTTCATGAAGATAGGGTCATAAATGTGGCCTCTAGAGTGTTAACAAGCTTTTCCTTTGATTTGACCAGGTGACCTAGTTTTTAACCTCACATGACCCAAACTCAAACTTGACCGAGAGGTCATCAAGACCATTCTGACCAATTCTCGTGTATTTAGTCACAATAGCTCACCTGAAGTGAGCTAAAAAAGTTACATTGAAATAAAGGTAAGATATACACCTTGTTCTATGCTCTCTTTACTTGTGTCAGCATCGGCAGTACCATTTGCCAATGGTTCCGGCGTGCTGACTGGCACTGGGCTGGTGGGTGAGCTCGGGGAGCTGCTCGAACTTGGACTGTCTGGTTGGGGACTTTCTGGGCCATTTTCTTGATGACCATTTGTTATACTTTCATCCCTGCAACAGGAAATCTATTTTGTAACACAGTACAATGAAACTATTGCCCAACAATACAGGTTCCCTATCTGACAAGGGCATACACACACCAATCTAGGACAATTGTAATAAAATTTGTTTAACTTTCTCATAACCAAAGCAACAGGAATTTAAATGTTGCAAAACAATAATATAGCCTGCAAATTTTCATATTGTTTTGGAGATCTATCTACCAGCTTTTAAATCTCTTGTACTTTCAAAACAATTGCAGGATCCGTTTTTGTCATATTTAAACAACTTGTGACTGACAGATGGATATGACATTTTCATTCCCATTGTTATGAAAGACACAGTATTCATTAGCCCACTACTTTAACAAATCACATCTAATAAAGCTTCATACTTAGAAAACTATATAGGTTACTACTAGCAGAAAATATAGAATGGCTTGGTTATATGAATCTTTTAAAATATTGAACAATAAATCATATGTAAAGTCAACAACGAATACTTAAAACAGACTAACTGCTAACTACTATCTACAAGTAAATTAAACGGTCATATAAAACTACCAAATACTGTAAAACTGGAAAAAAACATTTTCAAATTTCCAGAAAAACTGTTTTTTCTTCTATTTTTTTTCTCTACAATTAAACTGCCTTTGAAAATTTGCATTTTTTTCTTTACAATTAAACTGCCTCTGAAAATCTAACAGAACAGAGGCATCCATGCCCATAGTTACTGAAAGATCGACCTAGTAGCAAGATTCTTTAGAATGAGACAGTTGTCTGCCCTTGACTAGTACCAATTTTCAGTTCATGCAGAAATATATTCTTATGAATCAACTTTTTAAACAATTTTCTTAAAAACGTTTTCTTCATGTTGTACAGTGACAGTAGCACATAATATAATAATTAACTAAGACAGTTTAAACACAATCATGTATACATAAACTGTAAATGAACATTTGAAATAAATGAAGAACTGTAGTGTATATAGAAACAAAAATATGTTAAAGATTTCTAAAAATGAAACAAAACAGTCGGAAAAAAACTACCACTAAACCAAACATAACCCCTTAACAACTAACAATGTTTTTTTATTGCATGTCTGATACACTGGAAACATTCAAGTATATAATAATTTTGCAGACCAGCTGCATCCATGCAAAAATAGATACCCCATTCCAAAATACCCCAAACTACTCACCATCATGTCTGACACACCAACACAACAAAACAAAATGAAAAAAATGCACTAAGTTCTATAGACAATATCTATTGTTACCACTGTTTTAGCCTGGCTCGTCTTAGAATTCTATTGAATATTAACATGAAGGAATTCTGAGAATTATAATTGACAGACTTCATGCAACAAAAAATTGGTCAAAATACCTAATAATTAGCCCTTACCATGCTAAATTTCTATAATGAACTTGTCCATCTTTCAATTTGGACAGTACCATTAACTGTTAAAAGGGGTGCATACAAAAAAGATCCTGAATGGCAAACATTGCATATCATGATCAGACTGCATGGATGTGCAGGCTGATCATGATCTACACTGGTCGCAAAGGCAGAATCAATCCTGTCCAGCATGATAATGATTAGGTAAACACTGATTTATCAATTAATGTTGATTCATTACAAAATGCATGTTAGTCAAACTGAAAGCATGCCAGGCATCTCATTACCCTGTCCAATTACACAGTCATACATAACCTTTACACCAACATGTTTGTAAGTCATCAAAAAAAAATTACTATGTCTGCCCTCCATTTGTCTCATTATTTATACCGACATCACAGCCAAATTGTTAATTTTCCAAGAATGATACATGTATGTTTTTTTTTTTATTTTTGTTTTTCTTTCGTATTGTTTTCCCTTATATATTATTGAAAAATATCTACCAAAACAAATTATAAAGTCACGTGGAGGTAAATGAAATGGTTTGCCTGAGAAGTGTTTAACAACAGAATTTAAGTTTCTAATGGTGGTAACTGAATCAAAGCAGTCTTCCTTGATTACATACCAGTAATTATTTTTATTTTTGATCACATTTCATGTGTTTATTTTTCACTGTAGTGAAACATGTTTTTTTTTTGTATTTTCACTGATTTTTAGGAACTATTTCAGTTATTCATGGGCAGCGACTTTCATTATCATTCGCAGAGAAAAAATATTTTCTAGCCAGCAAAATAAACTCTTTGGTAACCTGGTGCGTAAACAAGTATTATGAGATTCTTAACCAAGTAAGGGGAACAACTCCAGCTGTTTTATTCACAACTCAAGAGACAAACAACAAATACCTGTCACAATTATTGGGAACTGCAAGCTGTGCATGTTACTTATACAGCTAATCAATCTGGTAATTATTTTCTTCAATGTAACTGCAACATTTTTCATTCATTTTCACGTCTGTATCCTAACTGTAAAGTCTGCCTTTTATACCAGTACATTCCAAGTGAAATGATCTGTTGATGAAACACCCATAATTGCAACCTCATTCTAATATATTTAATCTTGATTAGTACTTAATCTGATGATAATGAAAAAAAAGATAAAAAAGATATGAAAAATATGACAGAAATATCCATTATTCCGTTAGTACTGTTCATTTATAAATGGCAAAATTAGTGTAAATAAAACACCTGATCTGATCTCACCTTAACATAGAATAACGGAAAAAGAAGGGGATTTGAAGGCTATCTCGGTACGCATCCCCCGTGTCCTTCCTAGGAAGGTGTAAACATACATTACATACAATTAAAACTGAATACCAAACATACAAAATACAGGAAGCTGTTTAAATTGTGAACTGTTTACAGAACTCAGTCCAAGAGAAATAATTTCAAGGGAACAAAATGAAAAACTTTGGCTTAATTTATGCCAATTTTAGTTTTGATTACCATTTAATAAACCTCTGGTTTTGAAACTCAATTTCTGATAAAAAAAAAAAAATTGGTTCCAAAATGGGTGAAATCTAAAACGGAAAATGTTCCTTGATGATAAATTCAAATGTAATCAAGATCTTTTGAGATTAAAAACAATTCTATATCAATCTACCCTCGGAGTTATTTGGGATATTGTATGATATCATTTAAACAGAAATATGGTAACTGAAAAACTTTGTTTTGGAATAAAGGGTCAAGCAGTAGTTTTTTAAGCTCAAAAATATGTAAGGCGAGCTAAACATTCTACAAAACTGATTTTAGACAATGAAATGTATATGTATGTGTACTGAATATGAGGTCTACTGTTCAGAATCTTACGTAAACAAAATTGCAGTGAAAAAGATCAATCACACCACAAGTGCTACAAATATATGTCTATATTTCTAACTGAACAATCTATTATTAACCGATTTCATCAAAAAAAGAAAGCCTTTTCAATACATGTACATACTGCAAATGCAAATGAAAGAATACATGTTAGCTGTCTACACAGTGCAAGTATAAGAAGGTTATATTATGTTGACTTACCCCATCATAACTGTACTGCGGATGTTTTTTCGTGGTGTGTACGTGTAGTGTTCGTGATCACTCGCCAACTTTGCCGCAGATGCATTAATGGTCTGGCATCCCTAAATCAAAACAGAAATAATATAGATTATACACAATGTTGATTTGCACATAGACATGCAAAATATAATCCAAAAACTGCTGTATATATTGAGTTCATCTAAAGGAGATTAGAGTAATTTTGCATATCACATTATTATTTTATATTTGCTGTGTTCAACTGCCTTCCTGAAACATGGAGTCAATTCTAGTCAATAAGAACCATGCATCTTTAAAGACACACTGTGAAATCATTTAATTTCATGGGCACAACATTTCAAAATTGTTTTTGGGCCAAAACTGCTATTTTGGAAAGATAGGACTTTGTGGATTTCAACTTTTGAACTTAAATAGATGGGAATTTTTCTTGTTCATTGAGACTTAATTTCATGGATTGTATCAACCACAAAATCCATGAAAATGTTTCCTCCACAAATATTAATGATTTCACTATATTGAAGATTATTTTGTAAACAACAAATCAGTTAAATTCTTTAGTTTCTTCTCAACAATCTTAAATCAAAATCAATCACAACAGAGATATGTCAGTGTTTCCATCCTGTAAAAATAACAACAGATACTTACTTAAGTTAAAACAACATCTGACTCTATACGAGAAACATTTTGTCCGCTTTCAGCTTCAAAATTATTATCTTAACAGTATTCCAACATTAATTATCTCTCACTTTTTTTTAAATTCTTAAACAATAATAAGCAGCAAACATGGTATCAGGCAAGTGGCATTCTTGCATGCAGGTCCGAAGTCAGCACAAGGCCTTTATAACATTGCACAAGAAGTTTGTTTCTTTTGGGTTAAGCACTGTTTTTCTGCTTTGTAAAAACCAACACTTTACCTAGCTCATGTACTTGTATTAACCTTTTCTCAGATGAAGAACAAACAATTTTAGATACAATGTCTTTTATCAAATTGTCTTAGAGAAAATACACCTCAACCTCATGACTCTTCTACACATACAGCAGCACTCTCTCCCTATTGATATAAGCAGGCATGCTTGGAGCAAGATGAGGTCAGGACAACCTTTAGCATGAGGTCAGAATGACCTTGAGCATGACAAGGTCAATATGAAGTTCAAAGGTTAGCAAATGAACAATATGACCTTGAGCATGACAAGGTCAGTATGAAGTTCAAAGGTCAGTAAATGCTAAATGAACAATATGACCTTAAGCATGACAAGGTCAGGAGAGAAGAACCAAGAATATACCATGCAAAGTTGACTGAGTAGTAAAGTTATTCCTTCCTACTAATAAATCAGCATATTTTTTGCCTTATATAACTGTTTATATATTTCAAAAATGCATTTCTAGGATAAAACAGGCAATGTGATATGACTGATCGCAATGCTGTTTAAGTAAGTAATACTGTAACAAACTGAAACAAGAGCACCGCCTTGCGGGTGCTGACGCTCATCTGATTTTTTTTGTATAATAGAAATATTGTCCTACCCATGATTTTCTAAGTCTAAAAAGGGCCATCATTCTTGCAAAAAGCAGGATAGAGTTATGTTTCTTGATGTACAGTGTCCACTTATGATGGTGAAGAACTGTTGCAAGTTTTAAAGCAATAGCTCTGATAGTTTATGAGAAAAGTTGACTTAAACATAATATTCAACCAAGAAAATGATTTTTCTAAGTCCAAAAGGGGCAATTATTATTGCAAAAAGCAGGATGGAGTTATGTTGCTTGCTGTACAGGGTCAGCTTATGATGGTGAACAAGTGTTGCAAGTTTCAAAGCAATAGCTTTGATAGTTTAAGAGAAAAAGTTTACCTAAACATAAAACTTAACCAAGAAATCTGATATTTTCTAAGTCCAAAAGGAGCCATAAATCTTGCAAAAAGCAGGATGGAGTTATGTTTCTTGCTGTACAGGGTCAGCCTATGATGGTGAACAAGTGTTGCAAGTTTTAAAGCAATAGCTTTGATAGTTTAGGATAAAAGCTGACCTAAACATAAAACTTAACCAAGAAAACTGATTTTCTAAGTCCAAAAGGGGCAATAATTCTTGCAAAAAGCAAGATGGAGTTATGTTTCTTGCTGTACAGGGTCTGCTTATGATGGTGAACAAGTATTCCAAGTTTCAAAGCAATAGCTTTGATAGTTTAGGAGAAAAGTTGACCTAAACATAAAACTTAACCAAGAAATCTGATATTTTCTAAGTACAAAAGGGGCCATAAATCTTGCAAAAAGCAAGATGGAGTTATGTTTCTTGCTATACAGGGTCAGCTTATGATGGTGAACAAGTATTCCAAGTTTCAAAGCAATAGCTTTGATAGTTTAGGAGAAAAGCTGACCTAAACATAAAACTTAACCAGGCAACGCCGACGCAGATGCCGACGCCGACGCCGACAACCGCTCAAGTGATGACAATAACTCATTTTTTTTCAAAAAATCAGATGAGCTAAAAATACGCGGATAAGAAATTCAAAGAGTTAAGATAGGTACACATGGCAATGAAAAGTAATATTACATAACCAAACTGAATCAAAACAAAACATAACAATAAGCTCCTCTATTACTGCCAGCATACCAGAAAACTTGCTTTCTATAGTCCAAACCAGTTCCTATACTGCAAATTAACTTGATTACAACAAGCAACCATGAAATAAAATATTGACAATTTTCAACAAAACCAAGCTTCCTTCATAATTTTTTAGCTGAATAGTTTGTTGTTGTTTTGTTTGTTTTTGTTTTGTTTTTTTCAAAAAAAAAGAACAACTTCCTATTAGTAAATATTCATCCTAAACCAGTCCAAGTTTCCTAAAACAGTCCAGATTTTTCCTGAACCAGTCCAGAATTTTACTTGCTATTTAGTGAAAAATAAATCAATATCTAGGCAGAAAAAGTAAACTGAAATGATGAAGAATGTAAGCCCATGCTTTAGTTATATATGGGGGGTGCAAGAGCTGTGTAGACTTACCGTATCAAACTGACAGTCTGGGGCTAATGCCCACACCTAAATATATACCATCATATCAATACAGACTCAAATTTAGTTTAAATATTGTTTTACCAAACAAATCCTTACAATTTGCTTACATGGTTTAAATAATGTAGATGATAGTTAAGGAATGGCTTGCGAGTCAATAGTCAAAACTATTACCTGGGGCCCAATGGACAGCCGGCTAATAGTTTTCACTACTGACCAACATACCATTCAGTAACATATGACATCAGAAATTAATTTTCAGAGTTTTATTTACTTTTTGTATTTATCAGCCCATTTGTGTAAAATATAGTTATATATAGCACAAACTGTGGACCAGCAATTTATGTAAGGAGTCATGTTATATTATACATTATGTAGGTGACTTACAATATAAAATTACTATGTAAACAGTAAGCTATACCACCAGGTTAACATCACTGCAGCAAAAAATGAACAAAGGAAGATATTACATTTAACTGTAATTGCTTATTAAATAGTTGGAGGGGTTTTTTTTGCCTCATCTTCTTTCAAAACAAACTGCAGTTTGCTTACATCTGGGTACGGTAAGTTGAAAGTTGTTATATTTTCTGGTCCTTCGGGATCATTGATTTCAACTCATTTAGATTTGACGATTGAATACTGCTTAAGCTGGTGCTAGGGGGCGTGGGCAGTGTTGCATTTTCCATTACTGGTCATGAACAGACTAAATCAAACCGAGTCTGCAATTTTCAATGTTTGCCTTGTTCATGGTGCTTCGGAGGGATCTACTTTCCAGATTTTATCTATGTAATGTCATGGCCAAGTGAGTTAAATAGAAATTTTAAACACAAGTTAAATTTTCAAATAAAGATTCAATGCAGCTAACACAATGTTAAGTACTAATAATTTGGTGTAACAAATGTTCTATACATTGTTAAACACAAAATTCTTTAAAAGTTAGGTAATTTAAGTATCCCAATTGTGTTTTTCCTTATAAAGAGACATTACATCTCTAACATAGGTCAAGATATAAAATTACCTACTTCCTAAACCATGAACTAACATTTTCACTGAAGTTCAACAGAATAAGTGGTTCTGCATACAACTCTGAAAGTTTGGTTCTGTAAAGTTAACTGTTTTTCTTTATTTTATAGCTATCTAATATCCAGAGTCCCCATATTTCTGGGTAACACTTCTCACACCATCACTAAAATCAGAAGATGGATAAAAAAAGAACTTTCAGACCAGAACAGACACTAACTGAGACAATGCTTCTATTTCAACTCTGTCACATCAGATCCAAGGACAGTGTTTTGAATGACTGGACCCAAAAAAGTCATCAGCTATGTAGCATGATTGATATCTAGTATACTAACCTTGCCTGCCTCAGTTTGGAACACATTTTCTGCTGTGAATAAACTCTGGAACAGGTTACCATAGAAACTAACACGACTGAAATAACACGATGATAAACTATTTTAGTAAGATTTAGACTTATTTCTACATAATTCATACACCAACATGGTCATAATAAATTATACTGCCACAGTAAGATAACTTTGAAGCCTAACTATCATAAAGGACAAAATATTTTCAGTGATCATGGGCGAAGTCTTTATTTCGTGATTTCAATGCATGGATAGCAGTCTCCTTTGCTCTGTTAAGAATTTGTGATTTGTACATGTTTGTGTTTTATAACAGGATGCATATAAGTATTCATAAATATTCAGAATTTGCACATGACTCATGAATATAAGTGAAAATGCAACCACTGTGTATCCGATTTGTGTCATCAGAAATTAATATCAAAGTTTTAACTTCAGCCCATTAAACCCATGTCAAACTATAAACCACCAATAGCACAAAATATGGACCAGATATTTTTGTTTTGTTTGTTTTGGGTTTAACGCCGTTTTTCAACAGTATTTCAGTCATGTAACGGCGGGCAGTTAACCTAAGCAGTGTTCCTGGATTCTGTACCAGTACAAACCTGTTCTCCACAAGTAACTGCCAACTTCCCCACATGAATCAGAGGTGGAGGACTAATGATTTCAGACACAATGTCATTTATCAAATAGCCACGTAGAACATACGCCCCGCCCGAGGATCGAACTCACGATCCCGCGATCCGTAGACAAACGCTCTTACCTACTGAGCTAAGCGGGCAGGTTGGACCAGATATCAATAAAAGGAGAAATGCAATAACAAATTTTGTTACAGAGAGTGTAATTTTCAACAAATATTTCAGAAAATCTGAATGGTTTAAGAATTTATATAAGTGTTGATTTGATGAGTTTTATGATAATCAAACATTATTCTTGCGTAAGAACAACCTGTACTGAATCAGAATGCTAAATCTTCTATTTACCTGTAAAGAAGCTTGCATGTACACTCAAACCTATCTATAAAGACCAGCTTTGGGAGAGAGATAAAGTGGTCTGTATAGGCAGGTGGTCTGTTTTGTTTTGGGTTGTTTTTTTTTGCTGGGTTTAACGTAGCACCAACACAATTATAGGTCATATGGCAACTTTCCAGCTTTGACGGTGGAGGAAGACCCCAGGTGCCCCTCTGTGCATTATTAAATCAAGAGCGGGCACCACGGTAGAACCATTGACCTTCCGTAAGCCAGTTGGATGGCTTCCTCACATGAAGAATTCAATGCCCTGAGGGAGGCTCGAACCCACATCGGTGAGGGGCAAGTGATTTGAAGTCACCTTAACTACTCGGCCACGGAGGGTAGAAGGTCTGTATTCACATGATAAAATACACTATAAATGTTAAAATAGGAAACAAAAACAGTGGTCTTTAGAGCCAGTTGGTCTTTGTTTAGAGGTGGTCTTTATTTAGAGGTGGTCTAAAGCACTAGTCTGACTATGATTTGCTATAGGCCTTACATAAATAATGTCTATCGTAATATAGAAATATATTCAAATAGTTAATATCAAACAAATTAACTGTACTTTTTGACAAAGGAAGTTGTTTCAAATTTCAGAGGAGAAGTTTAATGTGTATCCTTCAAATCCTTTTGCAGTCAAAAAAAAAAAAAGGTCAACTTACAAAAAGCAAGACATGAAAAACCACAAACAGGTGTGACAGTTAATATAATCTGATACACGATAAAACCAGATTTTCTTTGCACACATGAAACAATGACATAAAATTTAACATGAGTTTTCCATTACAGTTACTCCTTATGAAACAGAACAGCCATAATTTCTGCATTTTAACAACATAAAAAATGGAATTCTGAATAAACACAAAGATCTTGAGTCAGCAAAAACAAGCACTATCGTTTACAGTGTAAAAATATTCCACTTCTGAAGCCAGTGTAATTGACTATAAAAATAGAAGTGTTTTATGATGGTTTTATACCATATTTAAACTGAATTTTTTTGCAGTAAAGATGTTATTATATCACTTCAATGTCTTGTTATCATACGCAGGAACAAAAACATATGGTATCATATTTCTGCAATCCTTTGCTTTATTTTTTGTTCTGTTTCCTTTAAAAGAGGATCAACATAATTTAGGTCTTAAGGTAACTTTCAATAACGGTTATGGAAGTACTCAGGTGCCACCCCCCACCCTCCCATCCCCAGGCATTTTTTTTTTAGGAACACGGGCAGGCAACCGGCAGAACCAGCAACCAATAGCTTGTTGGCTGGCTTCCAAATATGAAAGAATTCTATGCAGGGTTTCAAACCCAAAGCAGTGAGGGGTAAGAGATTCTAAGACAGCACCCACTGACCATTTGCTCATGGAAGCCTCTTACAGTATATATATATATATATACATTATAAAGAAAAAAACGAGACATTAAAAACTTTCTCCTCAATTGTGGATAAAATGTAAGTTATTTCAAGTAATACATGAAGTAATACATGAAGCCTGTATCTTCAGTTCACTTACCTGACCACTTGAAAAACACAAGTATTTAATTAAGGATAATATTTCACTAAAAACCAACTGATTCTTGGAAATATGACTAATTTTAACATCTTGCTGTGTTTTATTGACATGTAAGTTATATCAACACTAGTACATTCAAATGGCAAGTTTCCAGCTATAATTGTAGACATGATGAAGATCTGGGTCCATAGTCATCAACATTTTATGTCTGCAGTTTATACTTAGCCCTGAAATCTAAAACTTCAACTTGCCGTAACTTCCATTGTAATGAATTTACATTGCTGAAACATTGCACAGATTTTTGTTTAGCATATGCTATATTCAAGCCAAGTGTCATCAAAACCAATATAGGATAAACAAATATAGTATATAGGGCAAAAGCTAACTTTACCATTAAAAAGTTTAAGTTTCAGACTTAAAATGTTAATGAGTATAGGTCCATAGCTTGATCATTATCACAACTACAGACTTTTGATTATTGATACTTTGATAGATTTCACAGTTTATAAGGATCTTACATGCCTGCCTGTGTAAGACAGGATTGTCCCTACCCTCAGGATAGTGTGGAATGAAAAACCGAGCGTTAGACATGCTGTCCTGAGGGTACGATAAACAGCTGTCATTCACTGGCAGACACGTAAGATTATTTTTTCTTGCCTATCACATTCAAAACAGTTTGCATGACAGATAGATTTGCTTGACAAATAGATTTGGGTATTTCCTGACATTATATATATACATTATGAAGTCATAATATCGCTATTATTATGTGATGTCACTTAAGTGCTCGCTATTTTAGACAAAGTTTTTCCCTAGGGAAAGACAGGAATATCTATCCCTGGCACGTTACCGGACGAAAGTATTCTTTCCTCGCCAGGTAGACAATATATAGTATTATTATACCTCACATAAATGTCCAATGCAAATTTCCCATTAGTTTAACTTGAATAATATATCATATTCCCCAGTGATTTTATATCACATGCGCAAAATCGTTATTTTCAATTTCTGCGCAGGTGATATGATCCATAATTTCATATCACATGCGCAACAGCGTTACTTTGTTTTTCTGCGCATGTGATATTATTGTTTCATATCACCCGTTGAGAGACTGATACTTTCGCATTTATCATTTTCTTTTTTATGCTACGTGCAAAATATTTTGGAAACAATTTTTCATCAAATATTGAATCGAAACTACAACAATAAGTTTGGAAATGATCTAAGAAAATGAGTACTCACACATGTTTCATTTAGCAAAAAAGAATGTTATAGCCGTTTTTCGAATGCTACTGTTTGACGCAATGTTGAAATATTAGAATAAATATAGGGGTCAGCGATATGTAAAGGTCTCGACTAAATCTATCAAAAAAGTCTTATTACAGCAAAGTCGCCACAAATTATGAGTCCTAACAAGTAAAGACTCTTTAATTCTGTCTTCATTTTTGGTTAGTAATTACTTTTAATGTTAAATAAATTATTATGTTGATTTTCCAGTAAATGCTTTGACCCTTATAAGCTTTCAGTATAATAAAATAAATTTTGCATTCCTGAGAGGGTGATATGAAAAATGTTCACCCCTCGAAATATGAATATAGACCTCGGCTGGCGCCTCGGTCAATATTCATATATCTCGCGGTGAACATTTTTCATATCACCCTCTCAGAAATGCAATATTTATATATTGTATACTGACCTGTTGTAGAACTCGGGAAGCTCTTTGTGAAGTTCGTCGTTCAGATCTTCGTAGATTTTCTGGGCTTGATCAAGGTCCTCTTGTGCCTGCAAGTTTATGTTGTTACAAACATTGCTCAACCACCGTTACAGTAGATTAGACAAACATTTATTTAAGGATTAGACAAATAACAGAAATAACACACGTATTTGTGTTGTCAGCAATTTATGATACGAAGCTGGATATAACACGGTTACTATAAAAGTACTTGATCTGAAAATGTTGTGTTTGGCTGAAGTGGAGTTTGGCAGGTCTGGATCTCACGAGACTCTTGCACCAAGTGTGATCTGGCCTAACAAAATCCATCAGAGACAAATGCATCATTGCAGATCAATGTACTGTTTTAATGACCGTATTATTGCATCAGTCAAAATTGGCTAAAATTTATGATAAATGAGACTGAAAACTTGTTTGAAACAGTGAACTTTTTAATGCATCGAATGCTCTGACGCCACCATTACATCATTTCTGACTGAATATTCTTCGTATCTGATTGGAGTTGAATACAGGATGTTGTGTTTCTTAGTGCAATACATGCTGTTTTTGAGACAGAAAATTCGTATGTATATAATAAAGTGCCATATACCATATACTAGTGTTTTGAATTTGAGGGTCACATTGTTCATGAGTAATGGCAAAATAAAAGCATTGGGAACATTACTCATCCTACAACACTCAGCAGTCTTTACAAACTTCAAAATGACTGTGCTGGAAAGTATTTCAGTTTTTAATGGAATTCGAGCAATGTACATAAAACCCGAGCTTTTTGACATCTACCCTTGCTCATGTTTACTCCAGACATTTTTGCATCTCATCTGTCTCCAGTTACACGTATAATGAAATTTGAGCAGACTTAACTCCATTTCTATCTTATTATGACTTGTAGTAAAGATACCCCTTTCACATTTTTTCTAACTGAAACTTGTGAAACCGAAGGAAATTTACAAACTCCCTGCCTTTTTGATTAGCCATGTGCACTGCAAACTAATCCCTTACCTCACATGAACAAACTTATAAATATATTGCAATTCTATTTGACTTAATGCCTTATATTTTCACTTAATGCCATTGAAAACAAAACACTTCTGTTGTCCCGCCTATTATACAGTGCATATGGAAAGTTTTGATGTCATTCACATATATCATTCAACAGGAGCACCGCCTTGCGGGTGCTGACGCTCATCTGATTTTTTTGTGTAATAGAAATATTGTCCTACCCATGATTTTCTAAGTCTAAAAAGGGCCATCATTCTTGCAAAAAGCAGGATAGAGTTATGTTTCTTGATGTTCAGTGTCCACTTATGATGGTGAAAAACTGTTGCAAGTTTTAAAGCAATAGCTTTGATAGTTTATGAGAAAAGTTGACTTAAACATAATACTCAACCAAGAAAATGATTTTCTAAGTCCAAAAGGGGCAATAATTATTGCAAAAAGCAGGATGGAGTTATGTTGCTTGCTGTACAGAATCAGCTTATGATGGTCAACAAGTGTTGCAAGTTTCAAAGCAATAGCTTTGATAGTTTAAGAGAAAAAGTTTACCTAAACATAAAACTTAACCAAGAAATCTGATATTTTCTAAGTCCAAAAGGGGCCATAAATCTTGCAAAAAGCAGGATGGAGTTATGTTTCTTGCTGTACAGGGTCAACTTATGATGGTGAACAAGAGTTGCAAGTTTTAAAGCAATAGCTTTGATAGTTTAGGATAAAAGCTGACCTAAACATAAAACTTAACCAAGAAAACTGATTTTCTAAGTCCAAAAGGGGCAATAAATCTTGCAAAAAGCAAGATGGAGTTATGTTTCTTGATGTACAGGGTCAGCTCATGATGGTGAATAAGTATTCCAAGTTTCAAAGCAATAGCTTTGATAGTTTAGGAGAAAAGTTGACCTAAACATAAAACTTAACCAAGAAATCTGATATTTTCTAAGTACAAAAGGGGCCATAAATCTTGCAAAAAGCAGGATGGAGTTATGTTTCTTGCTATACAGGGTCAGCTTATGATGGTGAACAAGTATTCCAAGTTTCAAAGCAATAGCTTTGATAGTTTAGGAGAAAAGCTGACCTAAACATAAAACTTAACCAGGCAACGCTGACGCTGACGCCGACGCCGACGCCGACGCCGACAGCCGCTCAAGTGATGAGAATAACTCATCATTTTTTTTCAAAAAATCAGATGAGCTAATAACTGACACAAGAATCAAACTGTATTTTTTTATCTCAATACTTGATGAAGTACATAGAATATGTCTGTTAACTAATATTACATAACATATCTTTAATTTAGAAGTAATATATATCTGAACCATGCTTTAATATATTTAAACACAACAAAGGGGTTATAGACCAATGGAATAATTTCAGGAGGGCCTAGCCCAAGTGAATTATTCTACATGGCGAATAACCAACTGAGGGTTTTTGAATATATTAAAACATGGTTCTGCTATATTCTATTTTATTCTTATATGCTTTTTAAGTACATCAGAGAATAAAAAAGTAATAAACAAGAGCTGTCACTAATGGTGACAAATGCCCCCGCAGCGCCTTGACCTTTGACCTGGTGACCTTGACCTGGTGACCCAAAAGTCAGTAGGGGTCGTGTACTCTATAAGTACTATCAGCATGTGAAGTTTGAAGGTCCTGGGTGCAGTGGTTCGCGAGTAAAGTGCCTACATGCAAAAAGTTAACGTTGTGACGAACGAACGAACTAACGAGCGGACGGACAGTTGAAAACTAATATGCCTCCATGTCTCCCTTCGGGGGCATAAAAATAACACCGAGATAAATCTTCAACTAATTAGAGCTATCACTGAAAGCCATTAATACCCCCAAACACCACCTCGATAAATGGAAGGTAAAACGTTGTGACTTCCAAATGTTACCTTGAACCCAGCTATCTGGGTTGTGAGTGTATCTCATTGTATTGTGATGGTAAACATTTAAGAGGGATCTTTGAAAATCTATGAAACAGGTTCAGGAACATGCACCCATAGTAAAAGAAAGTAAGAACTGACTAGCTCATGTGCAGGATTCCAAAATAGCCTCAATATACCTTGCACCTGTGGGTATAATAAGTAAATGCATTGTCTGTTTTATGCCTACATAGTAAAGTCCCATGATGGGGTTTTTAAAATCTTTTATTGTTCCTTTTCTCCATTTAGTCATACCCAACAGTTTATTGTAAATGATAATCTATCTCACCTTTGCGATTTTTGCATCATCTTTTTTCTTTGCATTCTGTTGCACATCCAAACCATGTTTAGCATTATCAAAGTCTATCAACTTTCTGCCACGTTTAGCTACCCTAGCCTGTAATAGAACACCATTTAAAGTGTTATCTTTTTTTGCAATTGAGTTCAGGTACACCAGTCTACCTTTCAACTAACTATGTTCTTCCATTCATAGTTGAACCTGCCTTAGTAGCCAACTGTATACAGCAGCTACTTGCCTTAAAGCAGCAAGTCAGTTAACTTTCAAAACTGACTGTTCTAATTCAACTTGTCTTAAGCAGTCACTCTCTGAACAGGTTGCTTAATGCAGGCCTCACTGTATTTCTGTAGCTTATATATGACAATAATTATAATATCCACACATACACTTCTGCAGGATTTTGCTTTGGCAAGGTTGCATTCTCAGAATGTGGCTTTTCCCACTGAAACTTTTCTTCTTGGTTTTTGTTACCATTTTGATTGCTTGTCCGCATTTGTCTTGCTGAAGTTAAGGTAAAGTTTTCCTAATGAGAAAAGCTACCACTGAAGTTCAGAAGACTGTTTATATAACTAAAATGTATGACACATGCTGTACATTACCTAAAGCAATAATGAATTTGCATCATATTAACACATGGCCCTCAGACATGATGAACAGCTAGATCTCACATTATCACCCGTGAAATGTGAATATACTCACATTTCTAATTTGTTGGTTTTGTTGTTTTTTTGTTGTTGGGTTTAACATTTAGCTGTGTAAGGTACTCCTAGAATAATTACCAGTTTTAACATTCTCCACAAGCGACTGACAACTTCCCTACATGAATCAGAGGTGGAGGATTCTTTACAAGAGATTGATGACTTTCCTACATGAATCAGAGATGGAGGATTCTTTACAAGAGATTGACGCCTTTCCTACATTAATCAGAGATGGAGGATTCTTTACAAGAGATTGACAACATTCCTACATGAATAAGAGATGGAGGATTCTTTACAAGAGATTGACGACTTTCCTACATGAATCAGAGATGGAGGATTCTTTACAAGAGATTGACAACATTCCAACATGAATCAGAGATGGAGGATTCTTTACAAGAGACTGAAGACTTCCCTACATGAATCAGAGGTGGACGATTCTTTACAAGAGACTGACGACTTTCCAACATGAATTAGAGATGGAGAATTCTTTAAAAGAGATTGACGACTTTCCTTCATGAATCAGAGGTGGAGGATTCTTTACAAGAGATTTACGACTTTCCTACATGAATCAGAGATGGAGGATTCTTTACAAGAGATTGACGACTTTCCTACATGAAACAGAGGTGGAGGAGTCTTTACAAGAGATTGACGACTTTCCTACATGAATCAGAGATGGAGGATTCTTTACAAGAGATTGATGACTTTCCTTCATGAAACTGATGGAGGATTCTTTACAAGAGATTGATGACTTTCCTACATGAATCAGATGGAGGATTCTTTACAAGAGACTGACGACTTTCCTACATGAATCAGAGGTGGACGATTCTTTACAAGAGACTGACAACTTTCCTACATGAATCAGAGATGGAGGATTCTTTACAAGAGATTGACGACTTTCCTACATGAATCAGAGATGGAGGATTCTTTACAAGAGACTGACGACTTTCCTTCATGAATCAGAGGTGGACGATTCTTTACAAGAGATTGACGACTTTCCAACATGAATCAAAGATGGAGGATTCTTTACAAGAGAATGACGACTTTCTAACATGAATGAGAGATGGAGGATTCTTTACAAGAGACTGACGACTTTCCTTCATGAATCAGAGGTGGAGGAGTCTTTACAAGAGACTGACAACTTCCCTACATGAATCAGAAATGGAGGATTCTTTACAAGAGATTGACGACTTTCCAACATGAATCAGAGATGGAGGATTCTTTACAAGAGACTGACGACTTCCCTACATGAATCAGAGATGGAGGATTCTTTACAAGAGATTGACGACTTTCCTACATGAATCAGAGATGAAGGATTCTTTACAAGAGACTGACGACTTTCCTTCATGAATCAGAGGTGGACGATTCTTTACAAGAGATTGACGACTTTCCAACATGAATCAGAGATGGAGGATTCTTTACAAGAGACTGATGACTTTCCTTCATGAATCAGAGATGGAGGATTCTTTACAAGAGACTGACGACTTTCCTTCATGAATCAGAGGTGGAGGAGTCTTTACAAGAGACTGACAACTTCCCTACATGAATCAGAAATGGAGGATTCTTTACAAGAGATTGACGACTTTCCAACATGAATCAGAGATGGAGGATTCTTTACAAGAGACTGACGACTTCCCTACATGAATCAGAGATGGAGGATTCTTTACAAGAGATTGACGACTTTCCTACATGAATCAGAGATGAAGGATTCTTTACAAGAGACTGACGACTTCCCTACATGAATCAGAGATGGACGATTCTTTACAAGAGATTGACGACTTTCCAACATAATCAGAGATGGAGGATTCTTTACAAGACATTGACAACTTTCCTTCATGAATCAGAGGTGGAGGATTCTTTACAAGAGACTGACGACTTCCCTACATGAATCAGAGATGGAGGATTCTTTACAAGAGATTGACGACTTTCCAACATGAATCAGAGATGGAGGATTGTTTACAAGAGATTGACAACATTCCTTCATGATTCTTTACAAGAGATTGATGACTTTCCTACATGAATCAGAGATGGAGGATTGTTTACAAGAGATTGACAACATTCCTTCATGATTCTTTACAAGAGATTGACGACTTTCCTACATGAATCAGAGATGGAGGATTCTTTACAAGAGATTGACGACTTTCCTACATTAATCAGAGATGGAGGATTGTTTACAAGAGATTGACAACATTCTTTCATGATTCTTTACAAGAGATTGATGACTTTCCTACATGAATCAGAGATGGAGGATTCTTTACAAGAGATTGATGACTTTCCTACATTAATCAGAGATGGAGGATTCTTTACAAGAGATTGACAACATTCCTTCATAATTCTTTACAAGAGATTGACTTCTTTCCTACATGAATCAGAGATGGATGATTCTTTACAAGAGATTGATGACTTTCCTACATTAGTCAGAGATGGAGGATTGTTTACAAGAGACTGACAACATTCCTTCATGATTCTTTACAAGAGATTGATGACTTTCCTACATGAATCAGAGATGGAGGATTCTTTACAAGAGATTGATGACTTTCCTACATTAATCAGAGATGGAGGATTGTTTTACAAGAGATTGACAACATTCCTTCATGATTCTTTACAAGAGATTGACGACTTTCCTACATGAATCAGAGATGGAGGATTCTTTACAAGAGATTGACGACTTTCCTACATGAATAAGAGATGGAGGATTCTTTACAAGAGATTGACGACTTTCCTACATTAATCAGAGATGGAGGATTCTTTACAAGAGATTGACGACTTTCCTACATGAATCAGAGATGGAGGATTCTTTACAAGAGATTGACGACTTTCCTACATTAATCAGAGATGGAGGATTCTTTACAAGAGATTGACAACTTTCCTACATAAATCAGAGATGGAGGATTCTTTACAAGAGATGACGACTTTCCTACATGAATCAGAGATGGAGGATTGTTTACAAGAGATTGATGACTTTCCTTCATGAATCAGATGGAGGATTCTTTACAAGTGATTGATGACTTTCCTTCATGAATCAGAGGTGGAGCATACTCCACAAGTGAATGACAACTTCCATTTACTTGCTGGGATTCAAACAACAGCTACTTGACAGAACTTTTGTGCTCAACCTACTGAGCTACCAGTAAACTAAGCCAACTTTGCCGGGGCACCCATATTTTATAATATAGACAAAGTAATAAAGTAATGTTACCCTTATTTGTGGTATAGTAGCAAGGTATTTTGTTAAAGGTTCTTGCACTTGTTCCTGTAATTTCTGTAGGTAATCCTGCCATAACATGTCCATGTTCTGAAACAGATACAAATGTGTTAGGCTGTAACAAGAAATTCTTCTGAAGGTTGACAACAGTACCTTCAGATTACATTATCAGAACTTAACCCTTACCATGTTGGACAGGATTGATTCTGCCTTTGCAACCAGTGTAGATCATGATCAGCCTGCACATCCATGCAGTCTGATCAAGATCTGCACTGTTCGCTATTCAGTCAGTATTTTTTTGATAAACACCCCTTTTATTAAACAGTTAATGGTACTGTCCAAGTTGAAAGATGGACAAGTTCATAATAGAAATTTAGCAGGGTAAGGGTTAAATGCGAAACTAACATACATGCAATGACATACATTGTAGTAAGGAAAAGGACTATATGATGTACAGTGTGACTTCAAACAGGTTTCTACACATTATTCTAATCTGATATTATGTAGTCATAATGCTTGAATTATGTGAAGTTTCTTTCAAATCTGCCTGCCACTCTGCTTCCTAAATAGAATAAGAACAAATTTACCTGCCCAAACTTGATCCCAAGACCCTTGGACTAAAAATAATGGTCTTACTACTTATCCCTACACCTCTCTATATTGTACAAGACATAAAACAAACTTACTGTGAGTATTTCTGTAATTTGAGCATGATTTTCCCATTCTGGTTCATAAGCCTCGGCAACTGTTGAGTAGAAAGTCTTCGATGCTACTGATAATGCTGAAAATAACAATAAAATACTCATTATTACCATCAATTTATCAATACATTTGTACTTTAAGATATCAAGTGAATATTCAGTGGAATCTGCCTCCCATGTCCAGAGTTTATAACTAAATGCGTGTCCATATATCACACTGGTGTCCCCAATCCCTGACACTGTTTGCATTTTTTTTTACTAAGTCAAGGGCTATACTCTGGTCTTGCTGTGCCAGTTCCCAATTTAAATATCAGAATTGTGCATGCTGAATAGTAACCCTGTGAGGTTTGATGACTCTAGATCAAATACTTTTTGAGATTTGCACAACACAAATTTGGATGGATGCAGGACAATGGCAACTTTTAACCCCACAAAACCTGACCACTGACTAACAAAAATCCATTTAATTCATCTGATTTATTATTTCTGAGCATAATTTCAAAACTTTTAAACCAATGGAAATGTTGCATTTGGAGGAATGGTCTCAAAGCTCTGAATTTTAACACCTTGGACCCTAGATTCCATGCTTCAAGATTACAAAAGTAACTCTGGAGATGTTATAGATTGCAGCCTTCTGTTTGCTGTTTGGTCAATTTTTATTCCAGAAATAACCAATCAGATGCTGAAATCCTATTTTTAGTTCAGGTAACAGGGCACAGTACTCATTGGAAGCAGATGGAGAAAACTAACCAACTATACAACCAATCACCAAATTTTTTAAGCACTATGTTAACCAGAGTTTGGAGACACTTCAACGGGATACAAAAGAATCTTGACAAGCCATCAGACAAGAAACATTCTAGGATACATGTGCATGTGCTAGATTGTCGTAGCCATACCCTATAACCAAATCTGACCCCTAGGCTACAGCATGCACTCTGAACTCTAGGCTACAGCATGCACTCTGACCTCTAGGCTACAGCATGCACTCTAAACTCTAGGCTACAGCATGCACTCTGACCTCTAGGCTACAGCATGCACTCTGACCTCTAGGCTACAGCATGCACTCTGACCTCTAGGCTACAGCATGCACTCTGAACTCTAGGCTACAGCATGCACTCTGAACTCTAGGCTACAGCATGCACTCTGACCTCTAGGATACAGCATGCACTCTGAACTCTAGGCTACAGTATGCATGCACTCTGAGCTCTAGGCTACAGCATGCACTCTGAACTCTAGGCTACAGGATGCACTCTGAACTCTAGGCTACAGGATGCACTCTGAACTCTAGGATACAGCATGCACTCTGACCTCTAGGCTGCAGCATGCACTCTGAACTCTAGGCTGCAGTATGCACTCTGAACTCTAGGCTACAGCATGCACTCTGAACTCTAGGCTACAGCATGCACTCTGACCTCTAGGCTACAGCATGCACTCTGAACTCTAGGCTGCAGTATGCACTCTGACCTCTAGGCTACAGCATGCACTCTGACCTCTAGGCTACAGCATGCACTCCCTTATTTTACAACATGTCTGGCTTTGAGGTTCTCTCCAGCCCCAGCATCCATTCTACAAAATGGTAAACCTACATTCAATTTTTCTTAACCTTTAGACTGCTGCCGTCAAGTGATTATGCCTTTGCGACCAGTGCAGACCAAGATCAGCCTTAATGATTGTCCCATTTTAATAAATCTTTCAGCATTACGGAAAGCTTGACAGTGACTTTCATACAAAATCAACTAAATAAATCTTTATAATAAGACACCTAAGTGTAATGTAACCACACAATCAAAGCAGGTTAAGTTAAACAATTTTATTATTAGACTATAAATAAATCTTTATATAATGCAAAAACCCAAAGAAAAATGTTATTTCTGTATGTATACAGATGTCAAACAAATCTGAAAACTATTTTTTTTCAATCCCTATACATAGGGTTTCTAATTTACACTGCAGCTTGTATCATGATCGACACATTAATAAGACAGTTACTGTGATGAATTGGATGGTACAATAAAATGCTACAATAAATTTTTATTGTGGAATCTTTTAACATTCATCATATTTTGATGGGAGTTTTACCTCAGTGGGAGAAATGTTAATGTCAAAATATCAAAATAATTTTAATGTCAGCATGTTTCTACATTTAGAAATATGACACTGACTCTGTAAACATATCTTAAAGACATTAAGTTTCTTTTTTTTTTCCAAGTACATTTTTTTTCAAAAAAAAAAAAAGAAACACAAACTTTCAAGTATATATCAACATGCTACACACAAAACTGTTCTCTTTATGGCTTTTTGTGTTAATGTAGATGAAAATAGATTGCGGTGTGTCTAAAATATAACAGGAGCGGAAATGTAGAGCATTACAAGTTTGCCGTAATTTACCTCATTCAGGTGAAAGGCAAGGTGTAAACAATGAATAATTAGGTATCTCTACATTTTTGTCCCACAGCATTATAAACATACATCGTTAATTAGATATATAGTCTAATGCGATAAACTTATCTCATTACACCACAGGATATAAAAATAATATATGTAAATATACTCTAAATAATTATATATAACTTTCTAGGTCATAAATGTAAATGCTGATGAAGATTAATACATTCTTTACTGAATATAACGTAATAAACCGATTAAATTTCCCTTTTTATTGAAAAATATCTTTGTGTATTTACTTTATTGACTACGTTCTATTTGATAATATTAAAAATATGTGTGCATGCCTGTGTACACGTTTGTGTGTGTTTGTGTTAATAGTCATCATATTACCCATATGGGTGACTCCCCCGTCAACCTTTTGCAAATTTTTCAACAGATTTTTTATGATAATTTAAATTTGAAAAGATCTCTCTCTGACTACCATCAAAACTATTTGAGTTTTTCTGCTATTAAGTGATCATTGTTATAAAAGGAAATACATGTAAGAAGGAAGTTCATTTTTCCCACCATAAAAAGATAATAGTGAAAATTATCCTAAAATGATAATATAGCGACAATTATTTTAAAAGGAAATAAACAGGAAGTTTTATTTTCCCTGCCATTAAAGTAGTAAAAGTGAATATTATCATAAAATGATAATATAGAGAAAATTATCATAAAAGAAAATATGATGGAATTTTTCATATAGTTTTAGTGCTTAGGTATTAATCGGAAAATCCAATGAACTTATCCAGAAATCTCATAATTTCTATGACTAGCCTTCAAGCAGCCCTTGTTACTATTTCCTTAAATAGTTTTCAAATTTCCTTATTAAACTGCTTCTCAGCATTGACTTTGTTAATACCCAAGCTTCATTTCATTTCAAAAGTAAAGCTATACACATTTGTTTCAGTTAAATTTCAAAATGTATCTCATCAACCTTGAAATAAGACTTAAAAAAAAAACAAAAAACAATAACTAAAGCAAGGGAAGATTTCTGTCTGTGTGTCTGAATTAATTAAAGGAATCCATCATAAAACTGTAGCAAAAACAGTGACAGCACAACCTTCTCCTAAATGCCTTTATATCTTTATGGCAACTACTGAATGAACACTGACCTATATTTAATTTTGTCATCCGGTTTTAATGTTGTACAGAAATTTTAAATGAAGATGTTCAAACTTAAAGATGCTGCTGATAACAAAGCTTCTGCTGCTGACAATAAAACTGCTACCACAGCCGCTGACAATAAAACTGTTGCTGATAACAATGCTGCTGCTGCTGACAATAAAACTGCTACCTCAGCCGCTGACAATAAAACTGTTGCTGATAACAATGCTGCTGCTGACAATGCTGCTGCTGCTACTGACAATGATGATGTTGCTGAATGCTGCTGACAATGATACTGTTGCTGAATGCTGCTGACAATTATACTGTTGCTGAATGCTGCTGACAATGATGATGTTGCTGAATGCTGCTGACAATGATACTGTTGCTGAATGCTGCTGACAATGATACTGTTGCTGAATGCTGCTGACAATGGTACTGCTGCTGACAATGATACTGCTGCTGAATGCTGCTGACAATGATACTGCTGCTGAATGCTGCTGTTGCTGAATGCTGCTGACAACTAAAACTGTCAAAGGAGTGACGAATTATACCCCCACAATATGGCCTTGTCACAGAAGTAAGCTAAAGTCAAAGCTGAACTTGCTTGACCTTTGACCTACTGACCTCAAAATCAATAGAGGTCATGTGCTGGTCATGATCAACCTCCCTATAAAGTTTCATGATCCTCGACCCAAGCGTTCTCAAGTTATTGTCCTGAAAAGGTTTACATGACCTTTGACTTTTGGAACCCAAAATAGTTATGGGTCATCTGCTGGTCATGACCAACCTCCCTATTAAATTTCATAATCCTAGTCTCTGCGTTGTGAAGTTGTTGTCCATTTAAGTTTAAGTGTTCCGGGTCACTGTGACCTGCTGACCTCAAAATCATTTAGGGTCAACTGCTGGTCATAACCAACCTCGCTATTAATTTTCATTATCCTAGACCCAAACGTTCTCAAGTTATCATCCGGAAACTGTTTAACTGTTTCGTGTTATTGTGACCTTGACCTTTGACCTACTAATCTCAAAGTCGAATATGGCCTGTATTTAATCATGTTACAACTGTGTACAAAAAGTAAAGATCCTAGATCCAAGCGTTCTCAAGTTATCATCTGGAAACCGTTCAACTGTCCCGAGTCACTGTGACCTTGACCTTTGACCTACAGACCTCACAGACAAACTTGACCTGTACTTCATGATGTTACATCTGTGTACCAAAAATTATGATCCTAGGCCCTAGTGTTCTCAAGTTATCATCCGGAAACCATTTAACTGTTCAGAGTCACTGTGACCTTGACCTTTGACCTACAGACCCCAAAGTCGAACTGGCCTGTATTTCATGATGTTACACCTGTGTACCAAAATATATGATCATAGGCCCAAGCATTCTCAAGTTATCACCCGAAAACCGTTTTAACTGTTCAGGGTCACTGTGACCTTGACCTTTGACCTATTGACCCCAAATTTGAACTTGACTGCATTTTTTGATGTTACACCTGTGTACCAAACATTATTCAAATCAGTCAAGCCTTTCATGAGTTATCATCTGGAAACCACAACCACGACCGACCGAACGCCAAGCTCACTCCTATATACCCCCCGAAACTTCGTTTTGTGGGGGTATAATGATACTGCTGCTGAATGCTGCTGACAATGATACTGCTGCTGATAATGATACTGCTGTTGAATGCTGCTGTTGCTGAATGCTGCTGATAATGATACTGTTGCTGAATGCTGCTGACAATGATATTGTTGCTGAATGCTGCTGACAATGATATTGTTGCTGAATGCTGCTGACAATGATACTGTTGCTGAATGCTGCTGACAATGATACTGCTGCTGAATGCTGCTGAATACTGCTGTTGTTGAATGCTGCTGACAATGATACTGCTGCTGAATGCTGCTTACAATGATACTGCTGCTGAATGCTGCTGACAATGATTCTGCTGCTGATAACAATGCTACTGCTGCTGATAACATCCCTACTGCTGCTGATAACTACTACTACTTTTGCTGATAACTACCTACTGCTGCTGATAACTACCTACTGCTGCTGATTACTACCTAATATTGCTGATGACTACCTACTGTTGCCGATAACTACCTACTGCTGCCAATAACTGCCTAATGTTGCTGATAACTACCTAATGTTGCTGATAACTACCTACTGCTGCTGATAACTACCTACTGCTGCTGATAACTACCTAATGTTGCTGATAACAACCTACTGCTGCTGGTAACTACCAGTAACCTACTGCTGCTGCTGACTATAATTTAAACCATAAACTAATTGCACTTAAAGCATAATAACTAGGAGGCATTGATGTTCTGTAGAAATCAAATCAAATTAAATTTAACAGTCCGGTAGCTCTAGCGTGCAAAAATATTTATGTATTGAAAACTGATACCAGGGTTATTAAAGCTTGAAATTTAAACCTATATATATTCACAAATGTCATATCAATTTCTACTACACCTTAAATTATTCAGACTATTCTCAAATTGTATGAAGTATTTCATATCAAATGCCCATTTACTTTCATCAGTCAATAAAAAATTCGGTCAATTTTTCTGTATCAGTACAATAGAAAATATGACACATGTTAAGCCTATAATGCAGCCCATTTCCAGTGAAAACCCTACAGAATATATTTGGGGCAACAATGTATATACTTTCAATGAGAAAGTTCTAAGGTACTAAAACAATATAATTTCATAAAGACACTAAATAGCTGGCTTTTATGACAGTCTGTTTGCACACAGGCAAAATGGACGACCAAATTTAAATTGCATACTGCACCTTGTCAGACCTAAATTGTTTCAGATTTTACTGGTACTACATTAATTTTAAGGTGAACTAAATTTAAGGTAGTTCTGCACATCTGATTAACAGGAAGTGACAGTGTAATGTCATTTTTCTGGGAAAATGCTTGGTACCCATTTTATTGGTAGCATAAATGTTGCCAAGACTCTATTACATCTCATGTATTAAGACTAACAGACAGCACCACTAACTTTTGACTGATTTTTGACAACAGACACATTTTGAGATAAAATCATTCAAAATAATAACTTGTTTAACATAGCAATGTAAGAACTCAAATTGTGAAAAATTAAGAACATGACCTGATGCATTTTATTTGGCTATATAATTGAAAAATAGGCAAATCTACAACTATGGAAAGTTTCCTTAACATTTACACTGTGGAGGTACATCTATACACGAATATGTCAACAACAAGAGCTGTCTGATGACAGCGCGCTCGACTATTCGAAGAATTGAATGAAGAATGGGGTCAAAATATTTCCACGGATATTCAGACAAAAGAAATAAATAGATTAGACAAACAATGTTCCTGTATTACTTTGATTTCGATAAGTCTTGCACTAAATGGCAATATATGAGCCAATTTCAAAGTCCAAAAACGGCCATAATTTAGTCAAAATAGTTATGTACTCTTGCCTACAGATGGAAATCATAATGATAAACAAGTGTTCAAAGTTTAAAAGCCATATGTCAAATAGTTTTGACAAAACATGGACTTGTATGAAAACAGAACCAATTTCAAAGTCCAAAAAGGGCCATAATTCAGCCAAAATAGATGACAGAGTTATGTTCTCTTTCCTACAGATAAAGACTATTATACTAATCAAGTGATAAAAGTTTCAAAGCCATAATGTCAAACACTTTACAAAAAATATGAACTTAACCAAGATTTCTAAGTCAAAAGGGGCCATAATTCAGCCAAAATCCTTGATGGAGTTATGTACTCTTGCCTATAACTGGACATGGTGATGGTAAACAGGTGCTGAAAGTTTCAAAGCTTTATCTCAAAAGACTTTGTCAAAATATGAACTGGTACGAAATATTAACCCAGATTTCTAAGTCAAAAAGGGCCATAATTCAGCCAAAATCCTTGATGGAGTTATGTGCTCTTGCCTATTACTGGCCATGATGATGGTAAACAAGAGTTGAAAGTTTCAAAGCTTTATCTCAAAAGACTTTGTCAAAATGTGGACTGGTACGAAAAACTTAACCCAAGGTGTGACGCCAACGCCGTGGTGAGTAGGATAGCTCTACTTATTCTTCGAATAGTCGAGCTCAAAAAGAAATTGTCCGGAAAAATACAGACTTATATTTAGGCTGTTGAGATCAAGTAATCTGTTGTTTTTTTTCTTCATACTGACACTGACATTTTGTCTCTAGGCTCATCTCAACAATTTATTAGAATTTTGTATATTAAACAATATATGTTTCAAACATGCAGACTACCTTAACGTTACCTTACATTTTGAGAAAACATTTTCAAACAACACCAAATCATAGAAAGGAAGGTTTGTTTCACATGAAAATTGAACAGCAGAGGAAATATGTACATTCCCTTACTCTACAAAAAAAGTGTCAGTATACTGATATATACATTGAATTCCAGAAAAGGACTGCATAAAGGGGCCACACTTTCAGACAGTTCAGCCCCTTTAACTCAGTATTTTCAAAGAACTATAATGGTCAGGTATGTTGGTAAAGATGATGTTCGTTTCTCAAATATTTCTGTGTTTTGATGATATACTCCTAAACCTTAAGCTAGTTTGATCTAATCATGTGTTATAAATTTTAAGTAGAATAACTTGAACTTTAACAACGCAAGGAGTAGTTTCAATCTTAAAAGAAGCAGCATCTGCAAAATAGTCTTACATTACAACAGGAAATGGACAATAGATGCCTACACATAATCACATTGTTCTGTATAGACAATAGAAGGTATACTTAATGAATGAACTTAAAACAATTCAAGAAGATAGTAAATCACATGTAGCCTTCAATCATGATTAATCAGTACTCACTTTAATTGAGACACATAGTACCTACCAAGTGGTTCAAACTTGTGTATGTTAACAAGGTTACATAGTCCATCTGTTTGATGAAATTTTAGAAAACACAATTCATCAATACACAAGGGGGGTATTCGATCTACTCTTTACCTCCGAAACAAAATGGCGGCCAAAACTGAAAATGTGAGTTTTTCTTACTTTTTTTCTTTTAGGATTCTAGACCATTAACATGGCTACACCTGCTCCACTGTTTTTCTATCTATCGTACCTTACTTGGAAACATGCTGTAATTTGTTGGATGCTGGTCATGGATTTGAATCGATGGAAAATCCCCTTTAACACGGGTAAGGATTAGTGCGATTAGCAAAAAATGCTTTTTTTCCTAATTATTCAAACAGCTGTGAGCTATTTTTTGATTGAAGTAAATATCAATATATATTCCTTCTGTTATTGAGCCGATTAAAAGTCTAATTTAAATTACACAGTTTTTTGTCTGATGGTAAGAACAGTGTACGAAATAAGGATAGTGCAGTTCACTCTTCAACGACTTTTCCTTCGCTTTCAGAGACAATCAAGTAAAATTCTGTTAAAATAAATTTGGTGATCATTTATAACTATCTCTTGCTCAATGTAGTAGATTTAAAAGGTATCCGCTGTCTATCAGACACGTGATGTACTGAAAGCCAAAGTTTAGCAAGTATTTATATAGTATCCTTGCCAACATTTAAACTATCTGTAAATTTCTTTTGTATAGGAGGTTCACTATGTGCTTTTACATTTGTTTTTGGCAATGGTGCTTAGCTTCTAATGTTTCTGGAGTTCCACTATGTGTAAAGCATACATGTTAATTTCAGGGTGAAAGCAGTATCATAAATACGTTATAACCATCTAGTTCATCAGCTTTATAAATAACGAATCTAATTTGACTATTATGATTTAAACACTACTGCTGACATTATTTATGAAAATGGACTAAACCTTATTTCCAGAAGCCTTTCTCCTAATGGTATATATAATTCAAACATTTAAAGCTTTTGGGGAAGTATTCACCCAAATACAATTAGCGCTAATCGTAAAAATCGGAAAAAAATGAGTATACAAGTGAGGTTTTTCATTTCCAAATAAGATACTAGATTAACACAAAAAAAAAAACCATGAAAATTTTCTCTAAGAAATTTGATACTTAAAAAACTCACCACTTTTCTTGAGGGTTTTCAAAATATACGTGACTACACAGTGATTTAAAAAACAAAACTGTTTTCGGGAACAGTTGCGCGGTTGACTGTATCGGTATGTTTAGTAGAATAGCTGAAAATATACAGCATTTAGCTACATACTGATATACAAATGCATTTATTTTTTCCGGCTCGATATCAAACTAACAAGATGAATGAAATCAAAGTTTATTTAAACATTCAGAGTGAACAACAGTTTTTTCTTTTTTTTATGTAATTAAACGTAATAAACAATAGTTTTGTCTAAGGAAAAGTCCTGGAATATTTACAGTCATTCTAACAACTTTGAGAACATTCTATCATATTTTCATCTTATGCATAGTGCGGCAATTTCCTTGATCTTTGCAAATGTTATACATATAACACAATTATTACTACAAACTGTGCTGATATATTTACAAACTGTTGCGATATATCAACACGGAATCTCTATGGAGTTTCATAAAAAAAGGTTCGATATATATCGCACGTAACTGTCCGATATATATCGAACACTTTTTCTTGAGCCTATCAGAGTATAATTTTCCTTTCAAGAAAAGATGATTTTATCCAATTTACAGTTCAAGAGAAATTGTCACAAACATACATTATAAGTAAAAGATAAATAAACTAGAATATCAAAACTTGATAGTTATTGCCGATTCAAAATACTGAATATATGAAATTCTGAGATTTTCAATGTTCTTTTTCTTTGATTTTTTTTACAAACAAAACAACAAGTTTACAATATGTCTGGCAATGAAATGCAAGATTTAAAACCAATGCAGAAATTGTTGGTACTTTTATCTGGGAACACATTTTCTAAAACAAAGTTTTAGTGTTTCAGTCAGCGAGGCGCAGAAGGAATCAAATAGTAATAAAATAAACAAATTAATGAAAATAATATAAATTTTAATGATAAACTATGCATAAACAGTTATAATATGTATGTGCTCGTGGTTACCAGATATATCAAGCTAGGGGACATCTCGTTTTTCTTTTCACATCTGTCTCGGCCTACCGCTTGACGAATGTGCAGAGAAAAATACCCTCGATGTACCCTAGCTCTGATATATCTGTAACACACTTCACACATACTAATAACATATTAATACATAACACTAAATCGATGAGTTGCTCAAGGTAAGTATGTACCAGTTAAGTAAATTATGCATATACAATGTATTTACCGATATCACTTTCGTTAATTCATAAATTTTAAGCCTTGAATATGTTCGATCACATTAATTTTGTATTACTGTTATGGGACATAGTGTATTCTCATTTGAATTCAATCATCTATGATACTGCCTGAAATTTATGTACGTTCCTAATTTTAGTAATGGTCCAAAACTATAATAAAGGAAATGTTTTAAGATGTTTAATCACTATCAAGCAGTTATGCATATCTTTGAATTGCAGAAAAAGAATAAACATATCGCGAAACAATAGCTTTTTTCAAAGCAAATACATGTACTGCACAATTACACTGGCATGTAACCCCTGCTGTACAAAAGTAAGATCTGCGTTATGTAATTGTCAAATTCTACGAACGATATAAAATCCATCCTGTACGACTGAATTGAAGCATTAGTATTGATGTAAATGAATTACAGATCAAATGGAATTTGAATTACATTGTCAAATCAACTTTGGAGATAAATAATGGCACCCGTTTGAAATAATGCGAAAATACTTTCCTATCTATTCATATCCTGATATTCTGAGCATGATATCAAATTATTGTATTACTACATTATGAATGCCACAAAAAAAGAATGTTTTTTTATTTGAAATTAATATTATAACGTTACTATTGGATACTATGTATCACTCGTAAACACTGATCTTTACTTTATAACATTAAATACTGTAATGATTTCATTGAAAATAAAAACATATTCTATATTAAAATTATTAGATATGAAAATTATTACGGTGTGATATTATTCTCTATCATATCTATAGCATACAATTCTCAAATGATTTGTTTACAATGTGACGTGATAAAAGGTTATCAAAATTAAAAGTTGGCGACTAAAGCTTGTAAACATTGAAAACCCTGCGTCACTGTTGACATTGCTGACGTAGATTAGTTTTAAATATTTCAGTAACGTAGTATCGATCAGTATGTATCATTTCTTCTTTGTGCTCATAAAAGTATTCATGTAGATATTTTCCCTAAAGGGTAATCAGCTATCAGTATGACAAGATCTTCGTCTTTAAGAGCATTAAAAAAATGAATAATTGTGATATTCTACAATACGAACGGATGATCAGTCTTTATATACGCTTTGCAAGGTTTTCACGTGTGTATAATGAAACCGAATTAACAGCATGATGAACAAGCATAAATAGTTATATAATTTACAACAGACATGTGTGAATGTTTATTCTATCAGAAACGCAACACATTATCATATCTTTGGCATCATTTTAAATGATGACTGATACAATGAGTCGGTAAAATTTGTATTATGTTTTTATAAATAACTTCCTATGTTACTTCATAAAAATATGTGATTTCGTTGACTACTGATGAATTTTAACTACAAGAACGTCATTAAACATAAAAATGAGCTGGCGAACAGTAACGTATGTATTGTTTACGGTAGTTGAAGCTTCTAATTACTAACAAACAAAGGTAACAGTCAAAGATTCGGTTTAAAAATCAAACAAGCTTAGTGCTATATGACATGGAGACGAATTACTCTTCTATTGATTTGTGAATAGATAGTAAACAGTAACATACAATGGCGTCACTATGATTTTGGTGAATAATTCCTTTTGCATTTAAATGAGACTGAATCCAGAGTCCCATAATTATAGCCATGTTTATGAAATGTTACATTTTTCACTTTTTTCATGCAGGCTGATAACGAGACATCCTACTTGAAGTCTTTAAAATGAGATTGGATTACCGTACAGTATGTTTAGCATACAGAATAGAGCATTGTCTGTTACAATGCCTGGTATTATTTCAAAAGCACGACAACCAATACTATGCGGAAATATCATTCATTTTACAAATGGAAATGCACAGCAACTGAAAATTGCTACTAGTATTATACTACACGAATTACAGTAAGATGGTCAGAGTTTCACTTTAAATATGCAAATGAGATTGTGAAATAAAAAGCAACGGTTATTGGCCGTCATGAATAATCATAAAAGTCTACCAAGAGACCTAACCGATTTGTAATTTCCATAAGAATCGTTCGTTTATATTTCGTGAAAAGCTTCTGAAGTGGAAATCAAACTTTGTAGTTTATCTTCTGAAGAGGAAATTGGTTGCTTTGTATATTTAACCAATGGAAAAATCGGTTACATTTGCTCCCTACCTATTTAGCATTTGAATGGCCAAATATAAGTTCCTATAAAATGTTTGATTGGCCAAATATCTAGGCCAAAAGTGATATAAGACACCACGAAGAACAGAGAACAACAGTTTTGTTTAATCGACAATCACTGAAAAAGTCAAGTGTGCTTACCTACTGACATATCTTGTCTGGTAATATGTTCATTCGGGGATTATGTTACTGTTCTACTCCTCAATCCGACCCCTTCAGTTATTACATGGTAGAGAAATGTCAACTGGTTATCTCAGAAACGATGAAAGAAAACTGTAAAATCCGTTTGAAAAAATTGCACTGCACCTTATCCTCTGATTTCGCACACTGTTCCTTACCATCGGACAAAAATTGTGTTTTTTTGAAAATACGAACTGTGATCTGCACAAAACGAACATTATTAGATAAGTATGTGGAAATATTCCTCTCAGTCAGAAAAATAGCTTACAACCTGCGGTATATTAGGAAAAAAGACCATTTTTGCTAATCGCACTATTCCTTATCCCGTGTTTAACGGAGGATTTTCCATCGATTCGAATCTCATGACCAGCATTCCAGACAAATTACAGCACTGTTTCCAAAGTGAAAGGTACCGGTTGATAGAGAAAACAGTGGAGCAGGTTGATAGACATGTGTTATTGTCTAGATATCCTTGAAAAAGAAAAAAAGTAAGAAAAACTCACATTTTCAGTTTTGGCCGCCATTTTGTTTCGGTGGTAAGGAGTAGATCGAATACCCCCCTTGATACAGTTTGTGTCATGTGACGACTTTGTCACTTAAAAAGATGTAGAAATGTTTCCAAGATGGACCTCCTTGTATTACAACATTTGAAGCTCTGCTGGGTACCTGGCCAGAAGCTCGAACCTTTCATAGCATAACTTGATGACTTTTTTACATAAAAGAAGTTGGCTTAGAGCACAATCAATGCTGGAAAAATTATCAATGCGGGCAAGACATTGAAATTATATAACCATGTTGGGCAAGACATTGAAAGTATATAGCCACATGTTGGGTAAAACATTGTAAGTATATAGCTATGCTGGACAAGACATTGAAAGTATATAGCCATGTTGGGCATGGCATTTGTTTTTTGTTTTTTTGTTTTTGGTTTTAACGCCGTTTTTCAACAGTATTTCAGTCATGTAACGGCGGGCAGTTAACCTAACCAGTGTTCCTGGATTCTGTACCAGTACAAACCTGTTCTCCGCAAGTAACTGCCAACTTCCCCACATGAATTATCAGAGGTGGAGGACTAATGATTTCAGACACAATGTCGTTTATCAAATAGTCACGGAGAACATACGCCCCGCCCGAGGATCGAACTCGCGACCCCGCGATCCGTAGACCAACGCTCTTACCTACTGAGCTAAGCGGGCGGGCTGGGCATGGCATTTAAATTATAAAGCCATGTAGGGCAAGACATTGAAAGTATATAGCCATGTTGGGCAAGACATTGAAAGTATATAGCCATGTTGGGCAAGACATTGAAAGTATATATCTATGTTGGACAAGACATTGGAAGTATATAGCCATGTTGGGCAAGGCATTTAAATTATAAAGCATTACTTGGCCAGCTTAGGCATTTACATTATAAAGCCAAATAGGGCAAGACATTGAAAGTATATAGCTATGTTGGGCCCTGTTAGAGGGGGAATGTACAAAAACAGAAACAATTTGAGAAATAAGAACATTTTCAAAATTTAAAGCATATTTCAAGATGATTTGTATGTGAATGTATTGAAAGCTTGAACCAAAAAATTAAATAAAATTCTGCAAGTTTTAACACTCAAACTTCTAACAATATGCGTATGTTAAAACAACAGCGAAACAATATCTTATAAAGCCACCAGCAAACTTTCAGTTATAAAGACTATATGACAACATTATGCGTTACAAAAGCATAGACATCTCCCCTCTCTAAAATACAATACCAAAAATGTTATGGTATCATTTAACTCATCAAAAAAACAGTAAAATGAATGAAATTTGATCATATTATGAATACAGAAACATTATTCGGTGACTGACTACAAGGTATTTTCTCCTTCATCCACACGGTTAAAGTCTTCAACCATCTCCAGCTGTAGGTCTTAACTGAATTTCATCATATTGTACCTTGTTTAGCAGTACTAATTTTGAAGAGTTCGTTGAAGAAGGTAAAAAAGAGTCTAGATCAGTTGCTGATAATGTTAGTAGGATTACAAAAAAGAGAGTTTGTCTTGTTTGAAATGGACCATACGTCAGATTGTTTTTATTGTGTCATGTCAGAGGTGATCTGGGAGTGTTATTTTATACAGTAGCCAGGAATGTAAAGGTTGACACTAGACAGTTATAGTAGAAATTATATCATAAATAACCACCTTTGATTTATATCTATAACATTCCTTAGTTACACTATCAAATCCTGTGTTTGTCCAAAATTCATCTTTAATATCTCAGTACGAAGAGATAGAATATTTCCAACAGCATCAAAAAAAGTATGCTTTCCGTAAGCAAGACAGCGGTGCAATGGTTAGCAAGATGGACTACAGTGCTAATGGTCTGGGTTCGATTCCTGGTTGTGGCAAATATCCCGACTAGTGTTCAGTGCTGGGTGATTTGGTACTGTTTCCAGCAGTATCAACCTCTACTGGACTCCGTGGGCTTAAATATGACAGATGCAGTGGGCTTGTTCCATCGATTCCAGTTTAGGACTTGTTAAAATATAAGAACCCTTTTCCACTTACCATTGTAATAAGAAACAATTAGCTCTAAGTTCAGTAACTGTGCATCAATTTTCCCTTAAAATTTTCCTCAACACCTGGATACCCTAATCTTCTAAAACTGTTTCAATGTGCAAGACTATACTCCACTGTTGCAGTACAAAAAATTGAAAAGTACTTCAAGGTTGTAAAATTCCTCTGTAGTACAAAATGACAGTCTTTCAAAGGAAGACAGGGGGGATTGTCATCTTTTTTGCAATCTGAGATGGTTAGATATTATAGAGATCTTTTATTACCACATTAAGTTGTTAGCTTTCATTGTAAAATGAGAACATGCACATTCTTTGTAACATAGTAAATTGACAAGCCCTCAGACAATTTCTTTTTTGTTTGACACAAGTTTAATGCTATTTTTCAACACTATTTTACAGCAAATATAACAGTTTTCAGTTAGCAGTCCAGTATCCAATGATTTAAAAGCTGTCAGTTAGCAGTACAGTGTGTGATGATCTCCTATCATATAACAGCTGACAGTTTGGAGTACAGTGTTCAAGGATATCTTACCAGTGCAGCAAGTAACTATCAACTTCCCTACATGAATCAACAGAGGAGACTAAAATAACTTCAGACACACTGTTTTCTATCAAACAATGCCAGGGATAGAAATCTTGAATATACAGTACTGTGCTTAATCAAGTGAGCTAACTGAGCAGCTTCAGTGCAACTTGTGTTTGTAAAGTTTTCATCATGATACGGTAGCAGAGCTATAGATACCTCACTGCTCCAATAAGACTTCAGTGTTACTGTACTCAACAATGTCTTTATAATTACTTGTTTTCAAATTACCTTTATATCCTTCTGTCAACATATTTAATAGAGCAAATTGTGTACAATTACTTGCAATTAGTTGTAACTTCATAGCCAACAATTTTAAGTATGAATATTAGTGAAGATACTGGAGGTTTTTGCAACAATTACAAATAACCCTTTCAAATCCGTTAAGTATATCATGCATCATAATGCATATTTTGCATAGCAATCATTAATTAACGAGCAAAATCCATTTTGTCCTTGCATACTCTAGAAATTTTACAACATTTACTTATTCAATGTTTTCATTAATGACATTAAAAATCAAATTCTGTTAACCTATTCTAGTCTGTATGTTTACACCTGTATATTATTAAGTTTAGGTTGAACTGTAACTTTCGAAGCCTCGCTCCATATAATTCCAGATAAGGTTGGACCTGTGTATTACGAGTTGGTCTCTTTTCCATACGCTACTGAGTCACTGCGGCCATACTGTAGGTATAACACAATTAAATTTTTGAAGCTAGATTAAACCTAACATTAACCTTTAGTCAGTATATTTTAGTGGTGTGTAACTACTCTGGAATGTTTCGTATGGAAAAGTCTTTCCCATGTATTATCACCTGCCTATCAAAAGGGGTACCTCAGTAGAACCTCATAATTCATAAATCAGAATATAGGCCAAAATGTCACTGAAGGCACAGAGACCCCAACTCTCACAGGAACTGTGTGTGTAAATCCTCAAATGTATCCAAAGAATTTGATTTGTAAACTAAATTAAAATGAACACTTCACAATCTCGTGCCATCTGTTACTGTATCTAAAAGCTTACCTCTTGCACTATGTACATAATGTCTCAGATCTTTTTGAAATTTGCTTGCTATTTCCTGAAACAATAAAAAAAAGACAATTTTGTTCTACTGAGAGCATAAAATTTCATGGTGTTTGCCAAAACAGCTATTTCATAGTAGTTTAAACTCATGGCTTTCAAATTTATTAGATAAATCTTTGGTCATTGTGATTCAGTTTTGTGCAGTCACCAAAACTTAAACAAGAGGGCCATGATGACCCTATATTGCTCACCTGTTATCATTGCACTTGAGGACAAGAAGGTCCTCAGAAAAAATATCTAAGTCCAAAGGACAGGAACAACAAAGGAAAGAAATTTAACCAAAAAGAAAAAAAAATCTTACAAGGTACAGATATGTCAAAATACACCTAAACATTGGAGGTACCATCCATGTTGTACCACAGAAAAGTGGCCTCGGTTTTTCCCTACGGCCAATAATAAAAAAGTTACTAAAATAAGCTATTTATAGTAATGTAAAAGGGAAGTAATTAAAAAGAAAATTATTGTAAGTGAACAAAAGAAGGATCTGCCAAATAAATCTGTTGACATAGATGAAATTTCTGATCAGTATCTTCATTAGTTACAGAGATATACCCATTTTAATTTGAAATTAAGGGAGGTAATTTGACATAAAATCAGTCTATAGTTATCTACCCTGATTAGCTCAGTCCACTAATGACAATAATGAAATTTCAAATAAGTCCTATAAGTACTTACTGATATAAATCCATTTTGACAACAATCTGGGAAGGTAATCAGATATAAAATAACTCTGGAACCTATGATTGGACCTGATTTGTCATGGAATCCAAGATTTATTGTTGTTGAAGATATTTTGGAAGTTTGTATCAAATAAATCCATAAATGAAGTCTCTATATGGCTGCAAAAGCCAAAATAGCCAATTTTGGACCTTTAAGGGGCCATAACTCTAGAACCCATGATGGAATCTGGCCAGTTCAACAAAGGAACCAAGATCTTGTGGTGATACAAGTTGTGTGCAAGTTTGGTTAAAATCAAATCATAAATGAAGTTGCTATTGTGCAGACAAGGTCAAAACAGCTAATTTTGGCCCTTTCAGAGGCCATAACTCTGGAACCCATTAAGGGATCTGACCAGTTCAACAAAGGAACTGAGATCTTATGGCAACATAAGTTTTGTGCAAGTTTGATTAAATTCAAATCATAAATGAAGCTGCTACTGTGCAGACAAGGTCAAAATAGCTAATTCTGGCCCTTTCAGTGGCCATAACTCTAGAACCCATAATGGAATCTAGCCAGTTCAAGAAAGGAACCAAGATCTTATAGTGATACAAGATGTGTGCAAGTTTGGTTAAAATAAAATCATAAATGAAGCTACTATTGTGCAGACAAGGTCAAAATAGCTTATTCTGGCCCTTTCAGGGGCCATAACTCTGGAACCCATAATGGAATCTGGCCAGTTCAAGAAAGGAACCAAGATCTTATGGTGATACAAGTTGTGTGGCACTTTGGTAAAAATCAAACCATAAATAAAGCTGCTATTGTGCAGACAAGGTCAAAACAGCTGATTTTGGCTCTTTTAGGGGCCATAACTCTGGAACCCATAATGGGATCTGGCCAGTTCAAGAAAGGAACTGAGATCTTATGGTGATACAAGTTGTGTGCAAGTTTGGTTAAAACTAGAAAATGCTTTTGTAAAAAAGCGCATGTCTCCCCCAATGCAAAGTCCTATAGGCAAGAAGTCAATAGGGGTCAGGAGCGAAAGTCAAAGAGACACTGATGGTTGGCTGCAATAGGAATCATCTACTTGGCATGTCCAGTCATCCCGCTAAATTTCAACACTCGTGGCCTAGTGGTTCTCAAGTCACTGTTCAGGCTCCTATGACCCTGACCTTTGATCAAATGACCTCAAAATAAATAGGGGTCATGTACTCTGCATGTCCAATCATCCTATAAAGTTTCAACATTGTAGGTCAAGTGGTTTTCAAGTAATTTCCAAAAAATGATTTTACATGAACAGGCCACTGTGACCTTGACCTTTAATAGACTGACCCCAAAATCAATAGGGGTCATCTACTCTGCATGTTCAATCATCCTATGAAGTTTCAACATTCTGGGTCAAGTGGTTCTCAAGTTATTGATCGGAACTGGTTATCAATGTTCAGGCCCCTGTGACCTTGACCTTTAACAGAGTGACCCCAAAAACTAAAAGGGTCATTTACTCTGCATGAACAATCATCCTATGAAGTTTCAACATTCTGGGTTGAGAGGTTCTCAAGTTATTGATTGGAAATGGTTTTCCATGTTCAGGCCCCTTTGGCCTTGACCTTTAACAGAGTGACCTTAAAATCGTTAGGGTTCATCTACTCTGCATGACCAATCATCCTACGAAGCTTCATCATTCTGGGTCAAGTGGTTCTCAAGTTACTGACCGGAAATGGTTTTCAATGTGCGGGCCCCTGTGACCTTGACCTTTCACAGAGTGACCCCAAGATCGTTATGGGTCATCTACTCTTTATGACCAATCATCCTATTAAGTTTCAACATTCTGGGTCAAGTGGTTCTCAAGTTATTGACCGGAAATGGTTTTTAATGTTCAGGTCCCTGTGTCCTTGACCTTTAATGGAGTGACCCCAAAATCGACAGGGGTCATCTACTTAGCATGTACAATCATCCTATGAAGTTTCAACATTCTGGGTCAAGTGGTTCTCTAGTTATTGATCGGAAATGGTTTTCAATGTTACGGCCCCTGTGACCTTGACCTTTGACAGAGTGATCCCATAATCAATAAGGGTCCTCTACTCTTTATGACCAATCATTCTATCAAGTTTCAACATTCTGGGTCAGGTGGTTCTCTAGTTATTGATTGGAAATGGTTTTCAATGTTCAGGCCCCTGTGACCTTGACCTTTGACGGAGTGACCCCAAAATCAATAGGGGTCATCTACTCTTCATGACCAATCATCCTATGAAGTTTCCACATTCTGGGTCAAGTGGTTCTCTAGTTATTGATCGGAAATGGTTTTCAATGTTCAGGCCCCTGTGACCTTGACCTTTGACGGAGTGACCCCAAAATCAATAGGGGTCATCTACTCTTCATGACCAATCATCCTATGAAGTTTCAACATTCTGGGTCAAGTGGTTCTCTAGTTATTGATCGGAAATGGTTTTCAGTGTTCAGGCCCCTGTGACCTTGACCTTTGATGGAGTGACCCCAAAATCGTTAGGGGTCATCTACTCTTCATGACCAATCATCCTATGAAGTTTCAACATTCTGGGTCAAGTGGTTCTCTAGTTATTGATCGGAAATGGTTTTCAATGTTCAGGCCCCTGTGACCTTGACCTTTGATGGAGTGACCCCAAAAACAATTGGGGTCGTCTACTCCAGCAGCCCTACAACCCTATGAAGTTTGAAGGTTCTAGGTCAAATGGTTCTCCAGTTATTGCTCGGAAATGAAGTGTGACGTACGGACGGACGGACGGACAGGCCAAAAACAATATGTCTCCTGGGGGAGACATAATAAAATCATAAATGAAACCACTATCGTGCAGACAAGAAATTGTTGAAGGACGCACGAGACGCACAGACGCACGACGGACGAAGGGTGATCACAAAAGCTCACCTTGTCACTATGTGACAGGTGAGCGAATAAAAATTTAATCCCCCTTTTGCAGCACAGTCAAACTTGGTTTGCTCAAACTTGACAGGACAGCAAAATGTGTTCGAGTTATCAGTAATTCAAGCCATCACACAAATTACATTATACAGGGATTTTGCCGGGATCTGATGATGAGTTCAAGCAAAGGGCAGTGTTCGAATTATCCAAATTCAAGGGAATGAAGTCTGACTACATCTGTAATGGCCGATGCTAAAAACAAATCAATCTCCTTCTATTTCCTTCAAGTAACTGAATAAAACAGAATTAAAACACCATGGATATATGTCTTGAAAAAGTATCCCTTTAAATGACTTCGAATGTGCCTACCTGTTGTTTATCAAGTCTTTGGCAATCTTCTCCTAGAATCTCATCTGTAGTTTTTCCCTGTTTACCAAGACTCTGGTATATCTGAAATGATTCAAACAATGAAAGATAATTATTCAACCCACCCGCTAGGCTTAATATGGAGAACACAGATCTATGGATTGTGGGGTTGTGATATCGATCCCCAGGTGAGACACATGTTCTCGGAGATGATTTGATAAAAGACATTGTGCTGAAATAATTCGACCTCCACCTCTTGTTCAAGTGGGGAAGTTGGCAGTTATCTACAGAGAACAGGTTTGTACTGGTACAGACAAGAGCACTGGTTAGGTTAATTGCCTGCATTAAATAACTGAAATACTGTTGAACAAGAGCTCGTAGAACACAAAATGCCCCCCTTGATGCATTCAGTAATTGCACAAGGAACAGAAATTATTTGGTCACTGTGCACAAAAGTTCAACTGTTCTGGGTCAATGTGACCTTGACCTTTGACTTACTGACCTCAAAATCAATAGTGGTCATCTGCTGGTCAAGATCAACCTCCCTATTATATTTTGTGATCCTAGGCCCAAGCAATCTCAAATAATCATCCAGAAACCGTTTAACTGTTCCGGTTCACTTTGACCTTGACCTTTGGCCTACTGGCCTCAAAATCAATAGGTGTCATCTGCTGGTCATGACCAACCCGCCTATCAAGTTTTGTGATCCTAGGCCCAAGCATTCTCAAGTTATCGTCCAGAAACGGTTTAACTGTTCCAGGTCACTGTGACCTTGACCTTTGATGTACAGACCTCTAAATCAATAGGGGTCATCTGCTGTTCATGATTAACCTCCCTTTCAAATTTCATGATCCTAGGCCCAAGCATTCTTGAGTTATCATCTGGAAACCATTTAACTGTTCCGGGACACTGTGACCTTGACCTTTGACCTACTTATCTCAAAATCAATAGGGGTCATCTGCTGGTCATGATCAACCTACCTATCAAAATTCAAGATCCTACACCCAAGCATTCTTGAGTTATCATCCAGAAACGGATTGGTCTACAAACAAACCGACCGACAACCGACCAACCAACATCTGCAAAACAATATACCCCTCCTTCCTCGAAGGCGGCATAAAAACTGCATTAATACAACAACTATTTATATTTCTAAGTTGAATTTTTAAAGATGTCAGCAATAAATAAAGCTTTCACTGACCAGCAGTCAATACTACTACACCAAGTGCATAGAAATACTGGTTTCCAGATAAACCAGCCAAAGAATGCAGACTTGTCATTGGCCAATTTCAAAATTGTGATCAGAAACAACCAATCAAATGTTGAACATTTCAGACTGGTTTAATGTTGAACATTTCAGACTAGTTTAAAAACTCTATTTCATAAACTTAGACCCTGAGCAAATCTACAACATGTGATTTAATCCCCATCAGATAAACTTATTGGTGGGCTTTTCATGTTTATGAGTATGTTACTTCTACTGGTGTCTAATTCTAAAGAAAATCTCCTCGACTATCCAAACAACTCCAAACTTGATGTTAAATTTAGGACTGGGATGATTACTTGGTTAATCGGATCCAATCTGATTACTAGGTGGAACCGGTTTCAATTTTGCAAAACTGCTAATCGCTCTCAAACAATAAACATCACGAATCGTACTTTATATCCTTTGTACCAGCACATAGACCCCGCAGTATATTTCCGCTAAAACACATCAACATAATCAATAGTCTCTGATTTGCAAGTCGTGATATATTTAAAATAAAATACACCAAAATATGACTTATTAATTATCACACTTCTTACAAACGATAAAGTCCGTAAGTTCCTAAAGAAGTCAGGTGCGGAAGTACCTTGATACTGTTGTCAGGAACGAAAACAACATTTTAACCGGTTCGATTTAATTTCATACAAATGAATAACCGGTTTCAAAATTTTGAAATCGTCCCAGCCCTAGTTCAATTCTATACAATTCTATACAAATTTAGATGAACATATTTATAATATATTAAGCCAGTAGGAAAGTTATGTTTTGATAAATTACATAGCATTAAGGAAGTAGATGGCAAGTGGTCTAAACACAAAAAAATTTGCTGTCACCCCTCGATATGAATTGCACACAATGCATTTTATGTGTCATGCTTAATGGCTCTCACTTATCTTACAAAAAATACTTTGACTTTTTTGCCAGTGAAAACAAACAGTAGGATCATGTGCACAATCATATTTACAATACACTGTGAGTCATATTATAACTAATATCACATGATATAGTGAATTGGGAGGAAAAAGGAAGATATGGATATGAAAGAATAAACATTTACTGCTCTATGATACATGTAAAGAATGTGTAAGAATACATTGATCAAAATATAAGTGTAAACAGCTTGTGTTTATTTGGCCATAAGAAGCTGTAAGTTGCTCAATGAAGTCCATTATGATCTACAGCTCCATTCAATTCAAGGAATCATCTCAAGTGTGTTTGTCTGTTTCTAAGTTTATTCATATTCCTTCCTAGATATCCATACAGGCCACTCCTCAAGGAGAATGGTAGTCATTTAAGGTTTTTGAAAGATTTTTCTTTAATGGAGAGTCTGTGCTCTGGTGGGGTTTGAACCAACAACCTTAATTCCACCTGTGAAGCCAGTATAACTGCAGTTATAACTGACCGAGCTATAGAGGATCATACACTGCATTTACTGTTTCCCTTCTATAAAATTAGAACATGCCCCTTCCTGTCATACAGATAGTGTTTAAATCCCATTTATAGAAATAGGGCTTACTCCCTTTGATAGAAATCGGGTTCACAATAGAACTCACTGTTACAGCTATTCCATCTGACAGCAAATCTTAGGACTCACCCTGAGTTCACATTAAATTATTTCATGCTTCCCTTCTAGATCTATATAAGAAGAGCTCACAAAAAAAAAAGTAATTCATGTTTCCTTTTCATTACAAAAATAGAGCTCAACTTCGCTTTTATAAAAACTGAGTTAACCTACAAGCTCATGCTTCCTTTTCATAGAAATAATTGCTTCCTTTACCACAAACAGAGCTAACCCAGTAGACAATAACCCAGTTATAGTTGCTTCCTTTTACCACAAACAGAGCTAACCCAGTAGACTGTAACCCAGTAATAGTTTATTCCTTTTACCACAAACAGAGCTAACCCAGTAGACTATAACCCAGTAATAGCTGCTTCCTTTTACCACCCAGTAATAATTGCTTCCTTTTACCACAAACAGAGCTTAGACCCTGTAGACTATAACCCAGTAATAGTTGCCTTCTTTTACCACAAACAGAGCTAACCCAGTAGACAATAACCCAGTAATAATTGCTTCCTTTTACCACAAACAGAGCTAACCCAGTAGACTATAACCCAGTAATACTTGCTTCCTTTTACCAAAAACATGGCTAACCCAGTAATAGTTGCTTCCTTTTACCACAAACAGAGCTAACCCAGTAGACTATAACTCAGTAATAGTTGCTTCCTTTTACCACCCAGTAATACTTGCTTCCTTTTACCACAAACAGAGCTAACCCAGTAGACTGTAACCCAGTAATAGTTGCTTCCTTTTACCACAAACAGAGCTAACCCAGTAGACTATAACACAGTAATAGTTGCTTCCTTTTACCACAAACAGAGCTACCACTTCTTCGTTATAAAAAGAGCTCACAAAAAAAGTAATTCATGTTTCTTTTTTACAAAAAAGAGCTCAACCGCTTTAGACTAAAACCTGAGTTAACTACAGCTTGCTTCCTTTTACAAGTAATACTTGCTTCCTTTTACCACAAACAGAATTAAACCAAGTAGACTATAACCCAGTAATACTTGCTTCCTTTTACCACAAACAGATCTAACCCAGTAGACTATAACCCAGTAATACTTGCTTCCTTTTACCACAAACAGAGCTTACCCAGTAGACTATAACCCAGTAATAGCTGCTTCCTTTTGCCACCCAGTAATAATTGCTTCCTTTTACCACAAACAGAGCTTAGACCCTGTAGACTATAACCCAGTAATAGTTGCCTTCTTTTACCACAAACAGAGCTACCCCAGTAGACAATAACCCAGTAATAGTTGCTTCCTTTTACCACAAACAGAGCTAACCCAGTAGACTATAACACAGTAATAGTTGCTTCCTTTTACCAAAAACAGAGCTAACCCAGTAATAGTTGCTTCCTTTTACCACAAACAGAGCTAACCCAGTAGACTATAACCCAGTAATAGTTGCTTCCTTTTTACCACCCAGTAATACTTGCTTCCTTTTACCACAAACAGAGCTAACCCACTAGACTATAACCAAGTAATACTTGCTTCCTTTTACCACAAACAGAGCTAACCCAGTAGACAATAACCCAGTAATAGTTGCTTCCTTTTACCACCAGTAAATAATTGCTTCTTTTACACAACAGAGCTTAGACCGTAGACTAAACCCTGTAATATTGCTTCTTTTACCACAAACAGAGCTAACCCAGTAGACTGTAACCCAGTAATAGTTGCTTCCTTTTACCACAAACAGAGCTAACCCAGTAGACTGTAACCCAGTAATAGTTGCTTCCTTTTACCACAAACAGAGCTAACCCAGTAGACAATAACCCAGTAATAGTTGCTTCTTTTACCACAAACAGAGTAACCCAGTAGACAATAACCAGTAATAGTTTTCAAAAGGCTACCGTAGACCAAACAGTAATAGCTATACCACAGAGACTGTAACCGTAACCAGTAATAGTCGCTTCCTTTTACCACAACAGAGCTAACCCAGTAGACTGTAACCCAGTAATAGTTGCTTCCTTTTACCACAAACAGAGCTAACCCAGTAGACTATAACACAGTAATAGTTGCTTCCTTTTACCACAAACAGAGACTTCCTTTTACCACAAACAGAGCTAACCCAGTAATAGTTGCTTCCTTTTACCACAAACAGAGCTAATCCAGCAGACTATAACCCAGTAATAGTAGCTTCCTTTCCCAGCAATACACACCTCTTTTATAGAAATAGAACCCCCTCCCCAGCCCCCAGCCCCTATAACAGTCACATAATATCACTTAAAAAATGGGCTTAAAATTATATCAGTTGGCTCTCTGATCGAGTTATGCCAGTTTCTAATTTGCTGATATAACTCTCGAGACTATTTGAATTTTGTATAATTATGCCCCTTTTCTTCTCAAAATTTTCCATGCTATGATTGGCTTGGTACAGGCAAGCACTGTGGTTTTATATGGCTAACTGTATGGTCTGACCGTAGTAACATACCTGTATAATGTGACATCCCCATGCTACTTTAGATGATTCATAGATATACAAGTACTTTCATAGACATTTTTGATGTGGAGATAAACTGATAAATAGATAAAGATAATTATATCATATTTGTATCAGTACACAAACATGAAGAATTTCATTCATTATTTCAGTAAGGGACTGACATCTCCAAAATTCAAAATATATTACCAAACTTCAATTTTAAAGAATGATCATTTTTAGCAAAAATCTGGAGGTCAGTGCCTTTAACTTACTCTGCTTATACATCATGTGTAATTAATGTACACATACAAGTACTGAAATCACAACTGTGGTTCAATATAGTTACAATGTTACGAAGAATTTAAGGTCGCACTTTGTTAATAAATTTTCTGTAGGCACTAAATACTTAAAAACATTCTGTATATTTTTATCTGATAAACAAAATACAGGGAGGAGAAAATGTTGATGATAGGATGGCCTTAAGGCTTGACAATATTTCTAACTTTTCAAATCAGCACAATTCAACCAATTTACAATTTAATGTAGCTAACTTTTGACCTTTAAACGGTTTCAGTTAAAAATGGTCATATAATTATACACTGAATAGATGCCAAAAGTTAAAAAGAATGATTTTAAATCAGTGAAACAGGATCTTTTGAAATCATGTAAGGTTTCGATTTATGTGACTGGTCAAGGCTACAACATAAAAGTTTAAATGTTAATTATTGTCCTTCATTGAATTAATTATAATTTATTTGTTTCATTATCCTTATGATGTGGTTTCAAATGTGGTATCTAATGAAATGGGTGAAACACCTTTAACTAATCTCAAAGGGTCATATATATATTCAGACAGATGTACCATACAACCATAAATTTTTTTACAAGTCATGTAAAGCCAAAACAAGAACGAAACCTAAACAGAATACCAAAATGTACAAACTATAATTCTGTTCCTTATTTGGTCAAATTGTTTCTTGCTCATGCAAAAACAGATGACAGCCACAGTAGAGTCTATAACAGTAATTGAAAATATCTTTTAACAAGACATATTTTATGTTCATAACAAAAAAAGTGGTTAAGCCACATCATAAGCAAAGGCATTATGAGTTTTTTAATGCCAACCATTTTACATGTATACTGTGTAGAAGGAACTAGCATGGGAGCCATCTGGTCAACAGTTACTGTTGCCTAATGGCGGACAGCCAGGACAGGTACTGAACACGAATTTTTCACTTGGGATTACTAAGCGACAGAGGTCTAAATTAAAGATTTCATTGTGGATGCATTTTTGACATTTTGGTAGAAAAAATGGGAGAGAAAAATGTATTTAGTGAAGAATTAAACTCAATTTTAGTGTGAGTAGTACAACCTGTTCACAACCGTGTGATTTTTATGTGTTTTTACAGTAAGCAAATGTAACAAGAGAAATCTCTCTTGGAAGATATATGACCCCTACTTTCATCATCATTTTACAAAAAATGTATGTCAGTTTTATCATAATTCTTTAAAATGACGTAAGGAAATGGGTCTAGCTATGTGTCACAATTTACTCTTTAAAAATTGTCAATTTTATAGAGAATATATAGGGAAAACTATTTAGTACTGTGTGACCTATGTACATCTGCTATTTCCACATCCATTTGGGTTCCCAGATACTATGGCGATTCCGATTAAATTCTGCACTAATATTATTCCAAAACCTAGTAAAAACTGCTTTGGTTCAGTTTAGTTTTGGTGTATATGTGACGCAGCCAAACAAAATTAAGAAACTACTGTAACTGGCATGTAGACAAAAAATACGGGCGGGCAATAAAAACCACTTGAGTAAAAAAATACCTGAAGGACTATCATTCATCAACATAACTTAATTACATATGCATAACATAGTATAAATTAACATAGTGTAAGGTACTTATAAACATCCAAAGAACCACACTCATTTATGTTTCACACAAGCTTACTTGACTAAAAAATGTTGTATTCATTTCCCATGTGAAAAATACAAGAACCTATAGAGTGTGTGGAGACAAACAGACTATAAATGGAGAGCGGTACAAACAAGGATGCTTTCAAACAAGTCTGGTGACGATTCATTAAGTGGCTCATGAGCACAAGTCGTTCAAAGACTTTTCCTATTTTTAGCTCTGGTGGCCCTGATAGGAGTCATTGACAAGCAGAACCATTTGTAAAACAAGTTTCACAGATGACTATTGAAAGAAGCTACATATCAAATTTGGCAGCTCAGGCTTTTTTTTTAAAGAAGGTGGTTAAATTTGTCTATAAGCTACAGATGGAAATAAATCAATGCATACTTGTGCAAGGAGACCATTCCAACAAGTACATGAATACATATTTAGACCCTCCTCTGTGCCGTTTGGCAGTGTCTGAGTCATCTCAATATAGATGGTGGACGAAATTTGAAACTGGTAGTAAATATTTTAACTAAGATTTGGCCAAAACTTTTTCAAAACCCTGAGAAGACCCTGCATGTGGGCTTGCCCAATTGTGTTGCCTCTTTCAATAAAGTCGTTATACATGTATTACATAATTATACAAAATCTTTCTATTTTACAACTGTGTGTGTGTGGTAAAATACATGCATATAAGCCATTTAAACCACATCAAATGACAAATTAGACAGGATTTGTGCATACAGGACATATCCCATCTGGCTGTTACATACACCAGTGCATATGCTTTACAAATCAATGCTATATGATATGAGTTGGATCCTCATAGAGAAATGTGTTCAGCTGATAAGTTGAACAAATATTCGCTACTGGGCAGAAATTCCATTGAATATTACGCAAACTGGACTATATTTTAAATGAAAACAGCATTCAACTGAACACATTACATACATCGAAGGCAATTTGTGATGCATTTGAACATAAAATGTAACCCAACCTGCAGATACATACATAAAATGTATGTTAAAGAAGCATGTTTACAGGTATGTTAATGTGCACACAGGTGTCAAACTAGCTGTCAAAACTTCAAAATCTGTCAACTACATGTCTGGTTCAATTTTCTATGTAACTTCAACATGACCTAAGTAATGCAACCTCTCGTTAGTGTCAATTAAGGTTTCGATGGAGGCCTTGAGAAACAAAAATCAAACAACACCAAATCATAGAAAGAAAGAGTTGTTTGACATGAAAATTGAACAGCATGTAAAACATGTATATTACTTTATGAAACAAGTGTCAGTATACTGATATAAACATTGAATTCCGGAAAAGGGCTGCCTAAAGGGGCTCCACTTCCGGACAGTTAAACGCCTTTAAAAACTCACCATTTTCAAAGAACAGTTACACATGTTCGTTTTGATGCATTTGCAATAGCGTGCGAGTGGTGAAATTTCGCATAACAAGGTGGAACACAGTTTTCAGCAATTGTTTATCTTTATTTCTTTACAAATGGCATTCATTTTCAAAGGGAGACAACTGTTCCCGATTATTTTAAGTACAAATGGCATTCATTTTCAAAGGGAAACAACTTTTTCCGATTATTTTAAGTACTCTTTGAGAAAAAGTTGTCTCCCTTTGAAAATGAATGCCATTTGTAAAGAAAAAAAGATAAACAATTGCTGAAAACTGTGTTCCACCTTGTTATGCGAAATTTCACCACTCGCACGCTATTGCAAATGCATCAAAACGAACATGTGTAACAGTTCTTTGAAAATGGTGAGTTTTTAAAGGCGTTTAACTGTCCGGAAGTGGAGCCCCTTTAGGCAGCCCTTTTCCGGAATTCAATGTTTATATCAGTATACTGACACTTGTTTCGTAAAGTAATATACATGTTTTACATGCTGTTCAATTTTCATGTCAAACAACTCTTTCTTTCTATGATTTGGTGTTATTTGATTTTTGTTTCTCAAGGCCTCCATCGAAACCTTAATGTAAAGTTAACATAACTAAACTATTTATAATGTTTAAAATCAAAATTGGAAAAATCACAGAATTATGGCTGAACTATGACCATATTCACCTCTCCAAAAACAGTATGTTTCCAGCACGCCCCCTCCAGGCTCACCCCCACACCCACCCCGCATTTTTGACCCCTCAAAATGTATAAAGTGGGAACATGGACGTTTTGTGCTCAGTCTTGATGTTTTGTCTTAATGAACTTCTTTCATTTAATGAAGGAGTTTATTATTATTAATTTATTGGGCTATTCAACTAGTCGGCTCACATTTCACTTCGACATGAACGGTACTACAGATAGAATAGACAAGATTTTAGTGGTCATATACAATGAGACACATTCAATGCCATGACGAATTCCAATGTTTTAATGAAAGTTTACTGAACGAACTGAATTATCAGTAATATGTACATACAAGTGTATCAAAGGGCATCCACACCTAGACACATCGAAATACTGTCATTCATTACCTATAATCGCAACTTGAAATATTTAAATAATTTATGATATGATTAATAAGAAGATATATACAGCAAATGAGACTTTATCATGATAAAATCACTGCTGATAGGCAATCCAGAAAAGATATATCTGAAATATTTCTGACTGTACTAAAGAAAATTTATGAAAAAATATGTACTTGAAACTAAACAGCTATTTGGGGCCGCCATTTGTTACATTTCGTCAATATCCTAAACCATGAAAAGGTACTTTTTTTAATTTAACATAATGCTTAGAGAAATGCGTTGTTTATACCAAAATTAAAATCAAGCAATGCCAAACTTTTACCATTTCAACCCAGTTTTGAGAAGTCAAAAAAAAAAAAAAAAAAAATGTCCAAGAATTTACAAACTTGTGAAAAAAAACATGAGGCCATGCCAAATTGATATGTCGTTCGTCGGAACTACCGCATCAATAATTTCATTCCCGAGAAAAAAAAATAAAAATTACCCGCCCGCACGTACATAAAAATCTCCGAAAAAAAAAAAAAATTTTTCGATTACGCGGTCCGGAATAATAACGGCAAAACAGGTTTTATCGCTGTTTTAATGCGTCAAAGTGATATTGATCGGATTTCATGCGTCCGTAATACATGTAGCTGATGATCCAAACTCAAAAAGTCAGGAATTATGGTGTTGTTCATCATTTGTTTTAAATCTGGAGTGTATGTGCAAGTGCCACACATGGCCTTCGATGTGCCGGTAGGTAATGAAATAGGCACATTCTACTTTTGTTCAATACAGTGAAAAGAACGAAGCCCGACTTGTAAGACGTGCACTGGGATGCAGTTAAAAATATTTGGAAATATTGTTCAGATATAAAGTTTTCAAACCATTTGTTATCAGTTGTTTAATTCAGCATGTTAGATCTAGAGCCCAAAACTGAGGCCAAGTACTATCTTAAAAAAATATTTGTTCACAGATCCTGACTGACCTATCACATTGTCTCGGCCCAAATCCTTTTGAACGTAACCTCTTTAGTACAGCAGTCAGATATTCTATCAAAACGCATTTAGTCAATTTAAAAATTGTTTAGCTTTTCAAATAAGTAGTGTTGATATGAAAATAATTTGGAACCCCAGTTTTGCCTGTTTGTACACATGACGCCAGGATATATTTAAAATTGGCTGTAAATTGATTGAACGAAAGAAACTGAAAAAAAACAGACTTCCCCAACTCTAAATTTCTAGTTCAGTCAAAGCACAACAAACAACACTTTTAAGGGTGGCCATATTGGGATCATTCTTTGTCCGTCTGTTATTATTTTTGCCTGAAATGAATCTCTACCACAAAAGCTTAAGCTAGCCTGATCATGATCTGTTAAGAAATTATTCCAAAGGGATTCGAGCAATGTCGAAGCATCTGTATGCCCAACTCCATTTGGTCTCACTGGTCAAGTGGTTTATTACTTCCCCTCACCTCTATGGGTTGGAGTTCCACTAGGGGCACAAATTTGTTCATGTGTCAAAGCCATCTAACTGTGTATCAGAAGAAATGTTATTCCACACAATCATATGCCTGTTTTGTCTTAAATATTCCTCATCCTGTGCCATTAAATAGGCACGTCTTCAGATTAATGTAGAAAAATCAAAATTAAAAATAAGACACCCATTCCATAGTAATTAAAATTACAAAATAAAAAAAATAAAGTGATTCAGTGAGTTTTGGCATGAATTTATCTGCAAAATCATTCATGTAGTCTGTAAAACATATAGAAAAGCTATATACTGTGTTACCCACACTGTAAATGTTTGATTTCTGTGTTATTTCTAAAGAAATGTTAACTTTATATATAATCATAACCGCCTCCTCAAGGGTTCAAGCTGGGGAAAAAAATAAAAAACGCCCGCTCGCTCCATGTAAAATCTACCCGCCTCTGAAAAAATCAAAATTGAGAAAAAAAAAATAAAATAAAAATTTCGCTCGCCCGCTCCTATTTTTTTTGAAAATTTTCCGAAGAACTATTAATCAATTTGGTATGGCCTGAGGGAAGAAAATGAAAATAAAAACAAAATAACATCATATTCGTGCCCTATCAGAAAAGTGTTTAATATGCGAGTGATATTTAATAGCACAGGAGATAACTTTGAAAGCTAATAAGTAAATAACGCAGTATAAGATTTATGTAAAAAAAAATATAATTTAGAAAGTGTGTTAATTACTATAATTAGTAAATGTACATAAAATAAAGTAGTTTTATGCCACCGGGAGGCACTGAATGTCTGAACTGTACATCAGTCAGTCTGTCTGTCCTTATGTCACATCAAGAATCAGTTAAAAATTATAAAAACCCTATAACAATATCATTAATGTGGCTGAATAAATCTATAACATCAGCATTTCTCTTCAAGTTACTTGAAATCATTATGAATTTCTGAAATCTGAAAAGTGTTTGTTATATATTAAAGTAATGGGGCTACCAGAGGAAGGAATGTCATCAAAAAGCTGTTAATATTAAATAAAGTGCTCCCTTGAAGGCAGTCTGTCACCCTATCTTAACTATGAATTACTGTATTGACCATTCCAAAACTAAACAAACAACTTCACTGATACTGCAAACTAATTTAAACTGTCAAATGTTTAATTGAAATAAGTGCTATACCTTTAACACAGGGATACATTCGTTAAATATTGGTCAATATTTACATAAAGATTGAAGTGTCTGATTTTATCATGGAGTAGCTATACAGTAATTTGCAGAATAATTCTCTATAATCTGGAGGCTAACAACAGATCTACAGCTGTTGCACTAGTAAGCATAGGTTGCCTATCCCCTTAACAAAATAAAACTTAAATATGTGAAATATGAATCTTACAATGTCATTCCCTTTTATATTTTCAGGTTTAAAAACCTCAAGAAGATAACAATGTTATCATAACAAAGATATACATAAGAACAGAATTTTATCATTTTTATGTGAAGATTTATTTATATACTTTTACAAGTCAAAAATTAACTATTTAAAACCACAGCAGCTGCTAGTGTTTTCTCAAGTCTGATTAAGGCATGTCATACATGTATGTTACATGATGTTTTCCTGCTAAAATACTTTTACTAACATGCCTTAATTACTTTTGGAAAATATATTCAAACTACATAAATTCTGAAATAATTCTGCAATTATTTTTAATCTCAGCATGCAAATTTTGTCAAATGACAGTAGATCTTCAAATAAAAAAAAGAAATAATATGATATATAGAAATGTTCTCATAAAACAATAAACTGCGACCCCTGTATTATACTGGGTAAGTACTGGCACTCAGCTTCAATGAATGCTCTTTCTACCCATTGAGTGCAGCTGCCCCCATGGCCTAATTAATTTGGAATATTATTTGGTTGAAACATTTAAAATGACAATCTACAGAGACCACTAAAATGAAAGTTAATGTACTTTCATTTCAGTGGTCTCTATAGATTGTCATGTTAAATGTTTCAGCTGAATAAATTCATCTGTGTGGGTTTATCTTTACTGAATGTTAAATGGGCAACTGTAATGGATTCTACTGTGTGAAAATACTGAACTTTTTTTTCATTTCAATCTCTGACATAAATGCATGATGCATGAATTTTTACTCTGTGAATGTGATTGTCCATACTGGTCCAGTACCGACAGTAGCCTATATTTCATTATTTGCAAAATATATTTACAAAATAATCTTCCTGTTTATTCATGTAAAAATATCTATGTATTTCTGCTATTTATCAAGACAGTTTATTACAAAATCCTCTTACTATTTATTCATGTATTTTCTACTATTTATCAAGTCGACAGAATATATAACCTGAAGTCATTTTGACAACTGTCACAACACACCTGCTAAAACTACCATAGTTTTTATTAAAATCATGCAGACATGGAACCTGCAAAAATACGAGCAGATACCGGTTGCAAAATTGAATACAATTAATTCGGATTTTAATAATGACTTACCAGTGTTTTTTTCCGGCGTAGAAGTTTTTCAGCTCTATTTAAAATCCCTCCCTTGTTGTTTTCAGCCATCTTTGTGTATTCATTTAATACTAAATTGTGTCAACAATTTTCATTGGCTGAAATGAAGGTTGTGAGAAAATCCAAGGTATAGTCTGTTTCAACATACCACGTTTACCCGAGCGTAAAAATCGCCGAATGTATCCTTTTATCAGAGCAACTGATGTTTTTTTTGTTGGTTTTTTTTTGTGATCTTTTGCAGGTATGCATGTTTATCGAATACCTGGATTGTTGGGATTTGCAACAATACATAAAGTGAAACTGAAAGTACAGTAGATACAATCTGCATGAATTAGCAGGACACCAGAGTGTATTTTAAGCACGTGCCTTGCTCGAACAGAGTCGTGTAACTTCATCAATTTTTGCATCTGCTGCATAAAAGTGGCGATGATTTAAAAAAAAAATCATATGCAGATTTTAATGAATTTTTACCCCGATAGAAAATATCCTCCAGTTATCAGATACATTCAAATGATATGCAGTAGACTACCCAGATAATTATTCCAAAGATTTTAAGGTTTAGGAGTATATCACCAAAACACAGAAATATTTTATAAACGAATAACATCGTTACCAATATTTTACCTGACCATTACATGTTCTGCCGTACTGTCCCGTACTGAAAATATTCTGAAAAAGTTGTCCCCCTTTGAAAATGAATGCCATTTGTAAAGAAATAAAAATAAACAATCGCTGAAAACTGTGTTCCACCTAGTTATGTGAAATTTCAACACTCGCACGCTATTACAAATGCATCAAAACAAACATGTGTAACAGTTCCTTGAAAATGGTGAGTTTTTAAAAGCGCTTGACTGTCTGGAAGTGGGGCCTGTTTAAACAGTTCTTTTTTCGGAATTCAATGCTTATATCAGTATACTGACACTTGTTTTGTAGAGTAATATAAGTAATATACACGATATCATTACAAAAACAACACAACAAGTGTCAATATACTAAAATAAACATTGAATTCCGAAAAAAAGACTTCCTAAATGGGACCCACTTCCGGGCAGTCAAACGCCTTCAAAAACTCACCATTTTCAAAGAACTGTTACACATGTTAGTTTTGATTCATTTGCAATCGCATGCGAGTGTTGAAATTTTACATAATTAAGTGGAACACAGTTTTCAGCAATTGTTTATTTTTATTTCTTTACAAATGGCATTCATTTTCAAAGGGTGACAACTTTTTCAGAATATTTTCAGTACGGGACAGTACGGCAGAACATGTAATGGTTAAGTTAAATATTGGTAACGATGTTATTCGTTTATAAAATATTTCTGTGTTTTGGTGATATACTCCTAAACCTTAACGTCTTATATATTTCCCGCGTAAAATACTATTTTACCTTTTTTATATGTGAATGTAAATGACTAAATAATAAGATTTCAGTTGAACGGTTGTATCTTAGTTGTATTCTGGTAAAAATTGTAACTACAAAGGATGTCACCAGTGTCTATACCTTATAGGTCTACTACTGTATGCAAAGGATGGTGAGGCTTCTGCATGTAGATCTACTATAATTTATTTTACTGGGCAAAAATGTTAGAAATACCTATATACCTAAATATATCCATTTTCATGATCAGGACGCATTCCTTTATGTTATGATTTTGGACATACTTCTACATTTTACTATCGCCTAACATCATCATGGACTACAAGTGCACTGATCCTGGTCCACTGCTTATGGGGGTCTAGTCAAAATAATTCGACGTTCAGGTTGTTATACGTCCGAAGGGACGTATTATGTTATGACGCTGGTGTCCGTCTGTCCGTCCGTTAACAATTTCGTGTCCGCTCTGTAACTCTTGAACCCCTTGAAGGATTTCAAAGAAACTTGACACAAATGTTCACCACACGGAGACGACGTGCATAGTGCTTGTTTCGGATGACTAGCTTCAAGGTCAAGGTCACACTTAGGGGTCAAAGATCATATGAATGTGTTTCGTGTGGGGCCGCTCTGTAACTCTTGAACTGCTTGAAGGATTTCAAAGAAACTTGGCACAAATGCTCACCACACTGAGGCGACGTGCAGAGCGCTTGTTTCGGATGACTAGCTTCAAGGTCAAGGTCACACTTAGGAGTGAAAGGTCATATATGACTTTGCTGTGTCCGCTCTGTAACTCTTGAACTGCTTGAAGGATTTTAAAGAAACTTGGCACAAATGTTCATTACACTGAGGCCTTCCAGTCATAATCGTTAATGATTGTTGGAAGTATCATGTAGATGTAGATGTTACACTGAGACGACGTGCAGAGCGCTTGTTTCGGATGACTAGCTTCAAGGTCAAGGTCACACTTAGGAGTGAAAGGTCATATATGACTTTGCTGTGTCCACTCTGTTACTCTTGAACTGCTTGAAGGATTTCAAAGAAACTTGGCACAAATGTTCACCACACTGAGGCGACATGCAGGGTGCATGTTTTGGATGACTCGCTTCAAGGTCAAGGTCACATTTAGGGGTCAAAGGTTATATATGACATTGCGTTGTGTATATTGCTCTGCATTGCAGTGCTCTTGTTTTTATTTGGCAGATTCCTTTTTTTGTTCTCTTACAATATTTTTTTTGTATTAGAGTAACTTCGGGTATATTCGACACCTTAAGCATAAAAACGGTGAAGCAGTTTTCGGTTCAGAATGATTGGTGCGAACATTTCATGAAAACGAAAGTAGACCTTTTCTGCGTCTTCAGTATAAAACGCTGCCCAGTGTTTGCATCTACATCGTCAGTAGGATGGATATTATTCTGATTGTTGTCGTCGTGTAAGTTCGACATCTTTCGGTCAAATTCGGCACCCTGGTAGAGTTTTAAAAAATATACAAGTTGAAGATTTATCTTTTTTATATAGCTACATTAAAAACAGCAAATGTCGCAATAGACATAAAACAACAGTTTTTATGCTGACGAGTAGGCTCTAATTCTTTCAGATTTCATAACTCGATCAAGCTATAAAAAGTAAAACAAAAAATAATATTAATTGTTCAGCAGGTTATACAAACGCCGGCTAATTGTTTCAGGAAACAATATAATATAGCCTCATTAATTATGTTTATTTATTTATTCGCTGCTGCCTTCTTTTTTGACAATGGAACCATTTTCTACCATCTGAACGGTGGGGGCAAGTTTTGATGGAAAGTAAGAGCTCTGGAACACTTCGCACGAATTTGTCTGGATATTTTAATCTCAAATAAGGCGTATTTGTTACCGAAACCTTTGGGTTACTCGGCTATGATTGTTTTAAATAACGATGATATGTTCTTATCATATCCTATTCAATATATTTTACTTTGCACAAATTTTGATTGTCTATTGATAATTAATTGTCATAAATTCGTACTGGTCCCAGATGTAAATATGTGTACGCTAATTAAATGCACAGGTGCTTTTTTAATGCACAAATCAGTGACGTAATTAGCGACGTCAGCTTAGGGTTAACATACTTTAAGAATCTGCGTGGACAAAATTAGGAAAGCATGGATATGGTTAAAAACACACTTAAACCATTTGTATGCCGTAAATATCCTTTAAAGACGATATAATCGAATAATTTTGATAGTATGTCGAATTAGCGCAACAGTGTTATATCTTGTCGTGCAAATTCGTCACCCCTAGCCAAGGTCATGCTTGGAAACCGGGGAATATTATTTGTTTCTAATTATCAACATCAAATATATTTCTGTTTGTATTTCGGTTAAGTAAAGTCAAAATGCAATTGTAAGAATAGTTTTAAATACCTTAGCTCCGCTGACCATTCTTACAGAAAACTGTAACTACGATTTTCGTTCAAAATGAATTTGAATGTCGAAGTTACCCGATGCGCGTATCGGAAAAGGAAAGAAAGCCTGTGTGATCAAAATGTTCTCATGATGTCATATATAAATATGACGTCATATAAATTACTTTAGAAAAATTATTCAAAGACATTATGGGTTTTTCCACGTGGATATTAATTCAATGTGTCGAATATACACGACTGTCGAATTTTCCCGAAGTTACTCTACTTCCCTTTTTGTTACTATAAATAGCTTATTTTGAAACTTTTTTATTATTGGCCGTAGGGAAAAACCGAGACAACTTTTCTGTTTTTATTTATTTAATCATATTTTATTGCTTCTGAACACATAATACATAGCACATATACATAATAAGTAACAAAAGCAAATGGGTTGGGCTACAAGTTATTGCAACAACTTTTCTGTGGTACAACATGGATAGTACATCCAATTTTTAGAGGTATTTTGAATTTTTTGTGGACTTAGATTTTTTTTTTTTTGAATTTCTTCTTTTTGTTGTTCCTGTCCTTTGGGCTTCAACAGTCAAGTTCTTTAAATTTTGCTCCCATCCTCTGGTGTAACCCTTTGGACGTATATTGCCCCGCTTGGCGGCGCTCTTGATTTATATTTGTGACGGGGCAATCTAATCGAGTGGGGATATTGCCCATATGAAAAAATTGTCTCAATATTTTCTAGGATCGCGTCAGATTTGTTGGACTAATGGGTGTCATGCTATCAAAGAGGCAATGAAAGCTTATTTTAACTAATTTGGGTCACTTGAGGATAGACAAGAAAATAATGTATCAAAATAAGTTCATCTCGGTATATTTCAGCTTAGTTCAGGGATCAATCCTTATTTTTTAGGCTATATAGACTGTGAACTTATTTTCGCGCAATCGCTTACTGTTGGGTACTATAAAACCTTGGCTTGTTTTAAATATGATTTAATGTTCTATAGTAAGTGATCACGCTGTCTCTAAATGTGCTATTATTTGGACTAATTAGGCATGTTGAAAAAGAACAAATGCAGCTGGCCGCACCTGCGACAAAAGACCACTCCTCCCATAGCAGCCAGTATATTACCATTAAATCCACTTTAGTTTTTATTCCATTAGCAATTTTACACCACTTCAAGATATTTAGCCCGTGCTTCCATGGTACTATTCGTATCCGCAGACACCGGGGCCGTAGAACGACGGGGGCGCTGTTTGTGAAAGCAGGCTGTTGTCTAATCTATATTGCAAATGTGTTTCTTTGTATTTGCCATTACCTTTTAGGAGTTTATATTTGAATATATTTGAATGCAGATTTGCTAAAGACATTTTATGCTTGTGACTTTCAAAACAGTTGTCATAAGGCATCGCACAGACGGACAAAACACCTGTTCTTTTGTTTGTTGTTTTAAGCGTATCTGACAGTCTCTTGCGTACATTTTACCATAATGTCATCAAAGACAGGTTCTAAAGTCATCAAGCAAATATACATTAAAAATCAAATAAAAAATACACTGATGAAACACTTTAAAACGAATCAATTTCCTTAAAAACGCAGAGAAAAGTCTGAACAAACAGGGTCATCACAATGCTAAGAATGGTAATTTATTTACATTTTTTTTTGATATTTTATATACACATACTGAAATGCAACTGGAGTTTCTTAATTGGTGATATATGATTATTGAAATTACTTGTGAACAATGTTTAAAAATTTATATAGATTAAAATAGACCTTGTTTAAACACATTCAAAGTGTCTTAACTATAAAGTAGCAAACCAAACCATAAAATACCACGACTCTTCAAAGTTTCCACTGGAAAAAAGTAGTATTTAGTCGCCAAGCTCTATAGATTCGTTACAGGTGTAAGGGAGGTAACAAACACTACAACGGGTCAAACTGAAGCGCCGAGCGAATAAGGTTAGTCACACCGAGTCAACCATGTCTGCAGAGATGCCATTCATCTGTCTCCACCTTCAAATCACTTGCCCCTCACCAATGTGAGTTCGAGCCTCACCCGGGGCGTTGAATTATTCATATTAGGAAGCCATCCAACTGGCTTGCGGGAGGTCGGCGGTTCTACCCAGGTGCCTGCCTGTGACTGAATAATCCACAGAGGGGCACACATGGAGTTTTTCTGCTGGAAAGTCGCCATATGACCTATAATTGTGTCGGTGCGACATTAAACCCAACTAAACAAACAAACAAATCATCATCTGTGCCCGAAATTCTTAGACATAATCTTCACACGAAAGGCTTCAGAACATACAGCTTTGGAAGTGTTTTCTTATGATTTTGTCTTTTTAAAAGTAATTTCTAAGACCACGTGGGCTCAGCACGATTCTGTCGTATTGAATTCTTTCTTTATATACAATGAAGCCCGCTCAGTAGGGACAGCGCAGCTCTACGGATCGCGGGGCGTATTACTACGTTCTCCGTGAGACATTGTGTCTGAAATCACTCGTCCTCCTTCTGTGATTCATGTGGGGAAGTTGGGTTTGTACTGGTACAAAATCCAGAAGCTCTGGTTAGGTTAACTGTCCGCCGTTACATAACTGAAATACTGTTGAATAACGACGTTTAACCCAAAACAAACAGACTCTATATACAATTATAATAGTTTCGCGTGTCTGTATTCCCTATGCTTATTGCGGTCTTAATTCACGTAGTTCCCAAGGTAGAGAATGTACATTTTTCTTATCAAATTGAACCTAAACTAGTGTGTTGAACAACTAAGATAAGCGAAAGCGTCACAGAAGTCTCTACTTACCTCAATTATCGCAGACAATAAGAATGGATGCTAAAATAATCCTCAAAGGATTGCTTCTTATTCTTCTTATCGGCATATTTGAAATACAAGTTTTCGCAGCTGGACAGCCACGTATGTACTGAACTTTTTATAGATGTCAGAGTAACAATACAACCTTCATTACAGAGAATATTTCTGTTTGTTTGTTTTGTTGGGTCAAACAGTTATAGGTCATAAGGCGACTTTCCAGCTTTGATGGTAGAGGAAGACCCCAGGTGCCCCTCCGTGCATCATTTCATCACGGACGGGACCTGGGTAGCCAGCTGGATGGCTTCCCCACATGAAGAATTCAACGCCCCGATTGAGGCACAAACCATATTGCGAGGGGCATGTATTTGAAGTCAACGACCTAACCACCCGACCACGGAGGCTCTTAATATTACATGTGGGTTCATGTTATTATGTATATAGTATATGCAACTCCATTACTACCCTAGCGGTATTACAAATTGAAACTAGGCCACACATCTGTCGTATGGGTATATGGTCGGTCGTATGGGGCTCGAATCAGGTCGAAAACCTTCCAGATATTGTCAGAATAGTGAAAATATTTTAAAGTTCGAACACTACCTGGTCACCTTCTATGATCTCCCCTCACTGCTTCGAGTATTCGAACTTGGTTTCACACGGTGGCTGGACTTTAAAGTAAGGAAGAGAAGTCACTTTACAAAATGAGTTGACATACAACTCATTTCAAAAGCAATTTCTTTCATTTCAGATTCATGCGCCGACATCTATAAAGCGGACATAACTAGGACCAGCGGGGTTTTCACAATACATAATCGACAAGGTCAAGGTTACCACGTATACTGTGACATACATGACGGCTATGGTTACACTTACGTTTCCCCGGCAACGAGAGTAGCTGTGAACATTGCAGATCTTACTGAAGGCAATAATAAAAGTCATGTTCTAATCCGTGATCGTAGAACAAACGGAAAACAATACGTCGCATGGATCGAGCAACTTTCACAATATGCCAGCGTTCCCTTGTCAATTCAGTACAACGCCCATGCGAACTATGCTGGATTTGTAAATGGCAAAATGTCACCATATATATATTTAGGGTTTATGCCGACTTCGAGAATACACAAGGGTGAAGTTCATGGTTACAGGTAAATATAACGTTGCAAAGTGAACCTAGGAGTTATTAAAGGTTTTTCTAATCTTCGAAGATTACCTGCAAAGGTAGCTCAAAATGTTATTGTTATAGAAAAATGAACACAGTCACTGTTCAACATGAGACACAAGTGATACTGTTTCACACTGTAACATAGTTATACTCAGTCTCGTGACAGTATTTTTTTGCACTTTTAACTTTATACTTCACTGTGTCGATAACTGGACAAAAAGTTTTGAAAAAAAGAAATTGCTCCTCTTAACGTCTTAATCGTTTGAAGCTATTATGCATGTGTGACTAGAACCTGGAGTTAATATGATATGTTTATGCGTTATTTAATTATGTACATTTTATATTACAGGGTTAACGGACATGACGTTACGTACAGAAACTGTGACGGCAACCCTAATAGCTACTTTGTCTTTCTGTTCAACAAGAACAACCTCGCAGTAACAAGCTACAGCACAGATAACGCACTGATTCATAAATGGGTCGATCTAGCTAATGAAGTACCCTCAAGTCAAAATATTCCTAGTACATTTTTCTCCGAATATGAAACTCATTTTGGCGGGTGCGGCGGCTTTGCAACAACGCATGTAATCCCACAAGTGACAGGAGCTGCTCTTGGAATAAGATACAGTAAGTTTAACACCTTTTATATCTTTCATAAAAATCCATCTAGTTGTGCTAAAACTTCCACTCTAGAAAATAATGTAACGTAAGTAACGTATCAGCGCGCGTCTTAACGTACACCGTATAGAAGTCAGTTGATTTAAATTAATATATTATTTACAGACATTGCCTGTCCCACACCTGCTGATATACAACATGGTACCAAACGTGTATCTGGAAATCGAATGGTTGGTAGTTCGGTAACGTACACTTGTAACGGAGGTTACAACATGCTTAACGGTGATTCCACACGGACCTGCTCTAAAACCGGAAAATGGACAGGGTCACTTCCATTTTGTGGACGTAAGATATTTACATTCATTATACATTTTGTAAACATACTTCTAGCTCCACTGTACGAAGCAGATGGAGACCTATCCTACTGGCACCAGCGTCGAAGTCCGCACCTTAGTTAAATTTTGATATAATTCTCTTTGTCTCTTTTATAACTTGATTGATTTACTTTAAACTTAGAATACTAATGACTCGTCATCCACATGATATCATCATATGACACAAAGGCCGTAACTCTGACACCAATATTTCATAGATTATGCCCCTTTTTACTTTGAATTTCAGGTTAAAGTTTTGATACACTTTCACTCTATCTCTGTTATAACTGAATGGATTTGATTCAGGCTTAAACTAGTTGTTCCATATCGTTACCCACATTATATGACACAAAGTTGTTATGTACTTTTACTCTGCCTCGGTAACTGCTAAATGGATTTGCTTGAAACTTAAAACATTTGTTCCAAAACACACATCATATGACATAGGGTATATTACTCTTGCAGAAATATTCCACGAATTATGTCCCTTATATACTAAGAATTCTTTTATTTTTTATGCACTTTCGCTACACTTCTGTTGTTACTAAGAACACTGAGATTTGTCTCAAATTTAATCTGATGTCTAACATCACCATCCGCATCGGGGGTATTAATCACTCCAGTGATTGCTCAAGTTTCCAAAGATAAGCCCTTCACTATTCAGCATCGGAAATAGTCGAGAGCGCTGTTTCCTGTGACAGAGGTTGTCTCATCATTTTGCTAAGTCAGTCAGGTTGCTATGGTCGTCTTAGTAGGCCTTTTTCTTTACTATTAGCGTCAAGCATCCGTCGGGAACAGCAATAAAGTCGGTTAAGGGACGGTATGTACATAAATGTGAAGGAGACGATAACTTAGGTTAGGGTGTGGTAACGTATTACATAGTATGGTAACATTGTACATGCAAAGTCATGTTTGGAATGCTATATAAGATGTTTAACAAAGATAACAAAACTTTCGAACAAAGGTACGGTGGCATTTAGGTGATATATATGTTTTGATATTAATACGTGTGCACGTACATGTATAAGTATAAAAACATCAACGCATCTATTAGTACGTGTATGTACTAGTATAAAAAAAAACCTGCGCACATAATAAGTTATACGTGCCTCTATTTTTACCAATACGTGCACAAGCAATAAGGAAGGTTTTAGTATAAAAAGTTAAAAAAGACATGTGCTTACTAAGAATTGATATGTGCGCACGTATTAGCTTAAAACACTTGCGCAAGTATTAGTATAAAACATCTACGCGGCACGTATAACTTATTACAGGCATAGATATTTTTAAACTGGTACGTGTGCATGTTCTAATATGTGCACTGATGTTTTTATACTATTACTTGCGCACGTACTAGTATGATCAAAGCCATTTCAACCGATACACCTGTTGAATCAACATTTCATTGGGCATAGACCGGTCATGATTTGAACGATATTGGAAGAGGTCCACTAGACAATGCTACATGTCAAATATCTAAGCTCTGTGCATTTTGGTTCAAGAAAAGATTCTTAAAGGTTTTCCCTATACAGCTCTATGTAAATTGAAGTTTGTGCCTTCAACCCTAACCCTAAACTCTATCCCTAACCCTAACCCTAGAGCTGAGTGATTCCGAATGTGAATATAAAGTTCATAATTATTCTAGAATCCGTTGCTGCTTGTTGTTTTTGTTTAAAACAGTAGTCCTCAGTTGCTCACACACACACACACACACACTACCAAGATCATAAAAAATAAATATGGGACTAGCGGTCACATAGAAATAGAAGAAAAACTCAAATGACGCGAGGTTGAAACATGGTAGTTGAATTAGAGGTATAGCCAGTTGCTAAAGCACCGGCTAAAACATATATGTCCTCTCTGTGCCACTGTACAAAAGGTCGTGTTGTATTGTAGAATTTCCGTGTGACAGCCAACCGTGTCAAAATGGCGGTTTTTGCTTTGCTGGACCGGAATCTACCTACGTCTGTGAATGCCAGCCGGAGTATGGAGGAACGTACTGTCAAAACAGAATTCAAGGTGGAAAATGATTTATAAATAGCTTCAGTATTAAAGAATGTGTGTTCTTTTGTCATCTGATTTTATTTCTTGCCACATTATCACGCCATGCCGCCAAAAATGTTGGGGAAAATACATAACTGTCGGAGGATAGCAACGCTCCACAATTCAAAGGCTTGTCACGAAAAGTTTAGTGATTGAATAAAAAGATATAGAAAAGTATGATGCTAAATGATATACTAGCTGACATACAAAACTTAAAGATATCCAATGTACATTTTTCACTTAAATTGTGTTTTAGATACGAACTTTAAATGTAGAAAAATTCCCATCAAATGAAATTAACTTGACTATGTAAAACTGACTGTTTTTGTAGAGGTACAATCACAATTGAATATAAAGTATAACAGTCATTAAAAAAAAAAAAAGTGGAATACACACTTATATTGTGTTGACCTGTTTATGTAATAGGTGTGTACTATTTTAAACCAAAAACAGCCGTTTATACATAACAAAATCATTAATTTATTTTTATATAGATTCTGCGAAGTAATATATGGTTCATTATATTCAAATATGAATTTGGATCTAATTTATCTGTAACCAAAAAGAGTAGAGTCGAACAACGGGCATAATTTTTAAAAAGCAAAACAAAGTTATGGGTCCTACGCATTCTTCATATTAGATCATTACAGTAAACATGGGCTGTCGGAGGACAGCAAAGCTCGACTATTCAACTGCCTTGTCAATTGAATGAATATAGAAGTTGAAAAGGGGCCATAATTTTGTAAAAATGCAAAACAGTTGAAAAGTGTATGAAGTTTCAATTCATTCCCGTTATTGGGTGCCGAGATACCAAAAATTGCTAAGTCGAAAAAGGGGAATAATTTTGTAAAAAATGCAAAGCAGAGTTATTGAACCTGTGCACTGCATGCCAGATTATCACAGTGAACAAATGTGTGAAGTTTCAATCCATTCAAAAACTCAACCCAGAATTCATGAGTCGAAAAAGGGTATAATTTTGTAAAAAAAACACACACAACAAAATAGAGTTATGAAACCTGTGCAGTGAAACTCAGTTTATCCCATTGAGAAAGGGTGTAAAGTTTCAGTTGTTACTGAGATATCAGCTTACGTACAAAAACTTAACCAAATCAGGCCACCAACTACGACGCACGGTCCAGTCCAGTAGCATTACATTTTCTTCGAATAGTCCTGAACTTGTTACACGCAAAACATAGTAATAAGCTCCAAAATTTTAAAGAAAGGTTTAATGCGTATGGTCTCGGATTTTCATGAAATTTTCAGAAAATTGTTCTTATTGAACCAACCGGGACATTGAAACCGACAAAGGTCTTCATGTTCTTCGAATCTGCGATATCCACTTGTGTACTGGTACCTAGGATTGACCCTGTTAATATGTTTACATTTTACAGGCGGGTATCTCGTCGCTTAGCGCCTGGTCTTTGAGGGAAATAATGACCCATGAACCCTTTTTTTTCAAAAAGGGCCATCAAGAAATGTACAAAGTGTAAAGCTATGAATATTACACTTTTACACGTCCTCCAAATAGGAAGTTCTGGTAATTTGTAATAAAATAACACCTCACTGTTTCAAATTTTCGTTGTCGGTCATCTGGCATTATGAAGAATGGAATACTTTTGACGATTAGGTTACGTCTGATCACAAGGGTTATACATCAAACAAAAAGGTTGAGGTATATAATAAAAGGGCCATTATTACAGAAGCTAGATCTTGGATTTTGTATTCGGCTCTCATGGATTTTGCAAGGTCGGATCACACTCGGCGCCTTGCGCGCCTAGTGAGATCCGATCTGGTAAAATCCACTCGAGCCGAATACAGCTACAATTATAATAACCCTAGCGGCCGATTCGTACACGTATTCATCCGTTGTGTACTGGTCAAGAACGAAAGAACATTTTTATTGCCTCGGCGGTCCGGATTTGATTCCCGACTCGGGCAAGTTTTTTTTCTTGATTTGGCATTTTAAAATTGTTCAGAAACAAAAACTCATGTTCTAATGTTCATAAAATGACCAAACTTCAGTTTTAAAGAAAGATCAGTTTTAGCTAAAATCTGGAGATCAATGCCTTTATAGGCAAGGTGGTCTACGATTTTAAGCAAAGCGATGTTATTTTATCACGAAGTATGCTCTTAGTATCTCTTATCTGTTATATGTATACATACATACCGGTATTTTATATAAATTTATTATAAACTTTTATTATTGCATAGCAAAGTTTAATGAAATACATACATTTAATGTACATATACATGCTTATTACACACAAAGATCGATTGCAGTGAAGACAATGCTGATATTCTAATAACTGAACTGAATATGACAATCTGACTAGAAATTTTCTTCGTTAAAATTCTGAAAGAAATGTAAACCTACATTCTTCTTGCATTCACTACACTGAACGAACAATGTCTTTAATCGTTTCCTAGAAAGCAGATTTCAATTATTACAACTAACGCAGTTGCCACTGTTTTCTTCAAAAGAACATACGAATCAAATTACGTGATTCTAAAGCTCCATCTTTACAACTGTTGCATGCGTTTTCACACCGTTTCTAAACATTTTCCGAATCCGTAGTCGATGAATTAATTCTGCCACTCTAGGCTATAGTTATCAGAATGCGGAAGGAATCATGTCGTTTAAGACACCACAAGGATGTTTTAACTCACAGAAAATCTGTTACATTTATACTGAAAGAATATTTATTTCAAATTCTGTTTAAAGAAGTTGATATATCTATCGAAGCTTCAGTGATATATTAGTTTAAATCCATGAACATATCTGATTACTTCTAGTTCAATCTAGAGTGATACGTTACGTCATGACTTTATCAACTTTTTATGGTTAAGGAAGATTTCATAAAGGACATGTGTATAGTATTACGGAATTACCCATGCCCAGAACGTTTCTTATTTTGTTTTGATAACTTTTAAAGCCACTCTAACGTAGGCTGATGCTTTAAAAATTCAGAAATATCCAAGCTGTTTCCCTTCCCGCTTTCGTTAAGTCTTAAATTTCTGGCAAACAGCTACTGGATAGCCTTATCGTATCAAGATGTAACAGACATAACAGTGATGTGACTGTCATTTCTCGATCTTCAGTGCAATGAGGTTTACTTCATATGACTGATCCTTCCTGTTTCAATGGTTTTATACATTTTATGACTTTTGAAGCAACACTCTCTTTAGCTATGGTCCGATATCGATGCCTTTAACTTTACAATGTCTTCTTCTATCGGCGATAAAATATCCACCAACGATGTGTCTGTAATTCTTGCTATTTTCATGCATGTCTTGTTAGATGCTCTCTTCTCCCAGTCCTTTCTGCAAGCCCGGAAATGATGGATCGTCGCCTCCGACTCCTTCGCTTGAAATCTGAAAAAAACATGCCATGTTATACTAAATTTTACAAATGATATTAGCCTTAACTTAAGTTACCCATATGGATGTGTCTATGGCAGATATTGAGATGAGTGTGTCTATGGCAGATATTGAGAGGGGTGAGTCTATAGCAGATATTTAGATGGGTGGATCCATAGCAGATACTAAGCTTGGTGGGTCTACACCAGATATTGATGTGGTAGGGTATATAGCAGATACTGAAATGGGTGGGTCTACAGCAGATATATTGATGGATGAATGTATAGCAGATATTGAGATGGGTTGGTCTATAGCAGATATTGATAAGGGTGGATCTATAGCAGATATTGATAAGGGTTGGTCTATAGCAGATATTGATATGGGTGGATCTATAGCAGATATTGATAAAGGTGGATCTATAGCAGATATTGATATCTATAGCAGATATTGAGATGGGTTGGTCCATAGCAGATATTGACAAGGGAGGATCTATAGCTGATATTAAGACGGGTTGGTCTATAGCAGATATTGATAAGGGTGGATCTTTAGCAGATATTGACAAGAGTGGATCTGTAGCAGATATTGAGATGGGCTGGTATATAGCAGATATTGATAAGGATGGATCTATAACAGATATCGATATGGGTGGATCTATAGCAGATATTGGTAAGGGTGGATCTATAGCAGATATTGAAATGGGTTGGTCTATAGCAGATATTGATAAGGGTGGATCTATAGCAGATATTGATAAGGGTGGATCTATAGCAGATATTAAGGGTGGATCTATAGCAGATACTGAGATGAGCTGGTCTATAGCAAATATTGATAAGGGTGGATCTGTAGCAGATATTGAGATGGGCTGGTCTATAGCAGATATTGACAAGGGTTGGTCTATAGCAGATATTGATAAGGGTGGATATATACAGATATTGATTAGAGCAGATATTGATAATGGTGGATCTATAGCAGATATTGATAAGAATGGATCTATAGCAGATATTGATAAGGGTGGATCTATAGCAGATATTGAGATGGGCTGGTCTATAGCAGATATTGATAAGGGTGGATCTATAGCAGATATTGATACGGGTGGATCTATAGCAGATATTGAGATTGGTTGGTCTATAGCAGATATTGATAAGGGTGGATCTGTAGTAGATATTGATAAGGGTGGATCTATAGCAGATATTGATAAGGGTGGATCTATAGCAGATATTGATAAGGGTGGATCTATAGTAGATATTGATAAGGGTGGATCTAAAGCAGATATTGATACGGGTGGATCTATAGCAGATATTGATACGGGTGGATCTATAGCAGATACTGATACGGGTTGATCTATAGCAGATATTGATAAGGGTAGATCTATAGCAGATATTGGTAAGGGTGGTTCTATAGTAGATATTGATAAGGGTGGATCTGTAGCAGATACTGATAAGGGTGGATCTATAGCAGATATTGATAAGGGTGGATCTATAGCAGATATTGAGATGGGAGGATCTATAGTAGATATTGATAAGGGTGGATCTATAGCAGATATTGAGATTGGTTGTCTATAGCAGATATTGATAAGGGTGGATCTTTAGTAGATATTGATAAGGGTGGATCTATAGTAGATATTGAGATTGGTTCGTCTATAGCAGATATTGATAAGGGTGGATCTATATCAGATATTGAGATTGGTTGGTCTATAGCAGATATTGATAAGGGTGGATCTATAGCAGATATTGATAAGGGTGGATCTATAGTAGATATTGACAAGGGTGGATCTATATCGGATATTGAGATTGGTTGGTCTATAGCAGATATTGATAAGGGTGGATCTATATCGGATATTGAGATTGGTGGATCTATAGCAGATATTGAGATGGATTGGTCTATAGTAGATACTGAGATAGAAAGGTCTATAGCAAATACTTAGATGGGTGGGTTTATAGCACACACTGAAATGTGTCGGACTATAGCAGACATTGAGGCGGGTAGGTCTACCACAGATATTGATAACAGATACCGAGATCAGTAGTTCTAATGAAGGTACCGAGATTTGTGGATCTACACAAATAAAGTAAAAGTAGAATTCATGGAAATACTGAGCATTTCAAAAGCAACTTGTTCTATACACGTCGTAAACCGAGCCACCTGCAAATGCTGTCCATGTATAAAACTTCTCTTGAAGGTCTTGGCTTGCACTTATTTATCAAAGAATTAGTAACTGAAATTCGGTAACACTCATCCCGCTATTAGAATCTTTACTGAACAAAACAGCTAATTCGTCATTTCTTGTTTTGCAAATATTTTGAAAAAGGCCCAAACTACTTTTTTAAAGTTATATATTACTCTAAGAATAATATGTTGGTGTTAGGACGTCAAGTTTTCAACAAAATCAAACTATTCCATCATATAAATTTACTCATTTGACCAATTCAACTAATTTTTGAAAATCACAAAAATACAATAAGATGTCGAGAATTTACAAACTAAAGAAAGACGTTATGAGGAGAGAAAATGACAGAAAAGGAGCATTTAGCATTTTGGTGATATGTATTAAATAAAGAATTACACATCCGTATTCTTATAAATCGTATTCCCTAGTTTTCTAATAAACGGTTTACATGTATTTGGTCTTACTTGTTAAAAATGAATTATGGAAGAAAATGAATAAAATCACATCTTTACTTTTTAAAGTTTGACACTCTGGGCATTGATTTCTTCATGTGAGGAAGCCACTCAGCTGGCTTACAGAAGGCCGGTGGTTCTACCCAGGTGGCCGCTCGTGATGAAATAATGCACGGAGGGGCGCCTGGGTCTTCCTCCACCATCAAAGCTGGAAAGTCGCCATAGGTGCGACGTTAAACCCAACAAAATAAATAAATAAAATTTTAAAGTTTGATATGTTGTTAATGATACATAGATCTAATTGTATGCATAACTTCAAAACGAAACCTTCAGTAATTTTTAAAATATTAACAAACTAGCAAATGGCGAGTTAGCTGTTTTGTTAAATATATTACCAATGACTGAATAGATAAGATTGAAGAAAAACACATCTGTTCAAATCATTATATACTGATACCCAGCAATGGTATCCTAATCTGATGAGGACTTACGTATAATATATATGTCCGTGTCCCCAAAATATTTAATTTAATTTTCAGTAATGTTGGAAATACCTCTTATATTTCTTTTCCCAATTAGGGGTATACATGTGAGTAGACAAACCGCCGATACCCAGTCTATCTGGTCGTGTAACATGTTTTACCCGGTCAACCAGTGCGGCTGTACGGTTTATATACTTGCCGACCGTAAACCGAGACGAGTTGTTAGTCACACCCCAGGATGTTATATGTAAATGCACGAGGAACGTATATCCGGCTGCCCAGGGCCTCACCTTCCATAGGTTGTCCTAAAACGATTTACATATTGATATACAAGTAAAATGCCGCCCGGTTTCGAAATACCCTGTGGAAACAAAATAAAACAAGAGCTGTCCGTAAGACAGCGCGCTCGACTTTTCTCAGTGCTTGCCTCTGAATTAGAGCTTTGCCAGTAAAAAAATTCCAAGTTAAAAAGGGACATAATTCTGTCAAAATTCAAATCAGAGTTATGGGAATGGTGTCTCCTGGTGTAGCCTTTGATAGAAAATAACTATTTTGAGTTTCAAGTCAAAAGCTTTAATAGTAACAGAGATATTTGAATTTATCAAATTTTTTTTTAAAAAAATCTAAGTTAAAAAGGGGCACAATTCTGTCAAAATTCAAATTAGAGTTATGGGAATTGTGTCTCCTGGTGTAGACTTTGATAGTTAATAACTATTTTGAGTTTCAAGTCAAAAGCTTTAATAGTAACAGAGATATTTGACTTTATCAAAAATTTTAACAAAAAATTCTAAGTTAAAAAGGGGCATAATTCTGTCAAAATTCAAATAAAAGTTATGGGGATCGTTTCTTCTGGTGTAGACTTTGATGGTAAATAAGTATTTTAAGTTTCAAGTCAAAAGCTTTGATAGTAACAGAGATATTTGACTTTATCAAAAATTTGAACAAAAAATTCTAAGTTAAAAAGGGGCATAATTCTGTCAAAATTCAATCAGAGTTGTGGGGATTGTTTCTCCTGGTGTAGATTTTGATAGTAAATAAGTATTTTAAGTTTCAAGTCAATAGCTTTGACAGTAACAGAGATATTTGACTTTATCAAAAACTTTAACCAAAAATTCTAAGTTAAAAAGGGGCATAATTCTGTCAAAATTCAAATTAGAGTTATGGGGATTGTTTCTCCTGGTGCAGACTTTGATAGTAAATACCAATTTTAAGTTTCAAGTCAATAGCTTTGATAGTAACAGAGATATTTGACTTTATCAAAAACTTTAACCAACGGCGACGCTGACGCCGACACCGACGCCGACGCCGACGCCGACGGACGCTGGGGTGAGTGCAATAGCTCTACATTTTCCTCGAAAAGTTGAGCTAAAAATGGATTCAGAGAGCCCTGAGTGCTAGATCTGAAATAATGAATTAAAACGATAGTCAATTCGGACATTAAACATGTTAATAATGGCAATCCTTTTCCATGACCTGTTACGAAACTTTGACAGTATCTTAGTTAACAAACAACAACAACAACAAACAAAGTACAACATATTTTCCTATAAGTTTTTTGTTTATATAGTCTGTCTCAGACTAGACTTGTACAAAGAACAAAATATATTTGTGGCCATAAAACTGAAAATGTTAATGATATCATTTAAATTCAAAAGGGCCATACTACCACACTTGGAGACTTTCAGAATGATATATTAACCTAGGAAAAAAAATAAAGCTGATATTCACGAATAAGACTTGATTTGATGGATCCAACAGTAACAAGATACTTACGAACAATTGCGGCCATGTTTTGACTTCCTTGGGTATGAGATATTCGTCCATGTCTATTACCGCCAGGTATTTATATCCCTTCAATTTCTCTAGGCAGTCAAAGACAGGAATCTGTTCATCGTTCCAGGCTTGCATGTTTTTAACTCCTACCTGTGAAACTTTCCGTCCTCGAGCTGAAAAAAGTAAAAAATATTAAACACGAGCAGTCGGACGACAGAAACGCTTGAGTATTCAAAGGCCTTGTTAAACAAGAGCTGACGGAGGACATCAACGCTCGACTATTCAACAGCCTTGTTAATTTAATGAATATAAAAGTTGAAAAGGGGTCATAAAGCACTGAGACTCAGTTTATCACATTGGATAAGAGTGTAGATTCTATCCATTCCCACAAGTTATTACTGAGAAACCACCTTACATACAAAAACTTAACCGAATCGGGACGCCGACGCCGACGCATGGGCGAGTACAATTATTTATTATAGCTCTACCTATTCTTTGAATAGTCGAGCTAAAAAAATATCAAGTGTCGTACAAAGTAATTGATGAATATTGTGTAAATATTTAACAAAGACGAATTAATACACTTACTGTTAAACCAAAAGAATTATATGTTCTGGTTTAGAGTCTTAATTCTTTTTAAACATTTTTTTTTTCAGTCATATGAACGATAATGTCTACTTGTAGCAGTTTGCACAATGCTAAGCTTTATAGAACTGTCTCATTGGAATGTCAAATTATACTAACACTGGACTGATCAGACCTAGAACTTTCCTCTTAATGCTAAATGCGCAAAAGGTTTGGAAGCTAAACTACTTCACATCTTTGATATGACGCGACCAGACAGGGAACTCACGAGTCACGACGTATCACTCCAGGGTTTGAAATCTTTCCTTAAGTACTAACTAGGGAAATGAATCTCATTTATAGAATACAAAGAAAACTCTAAAAATACTCACATGCTTTTGGAAGTCTGAACGAAAAAGTCTCTACTAAACCCTGCGACTCGTAGTACTGTAATACTTTAGCAGCCTCTGGATTTAGGTTATAGGAATAGGTTAATACCTTGTTTACACCCAACCGGCGATGTATCTCGAACCAAGATAAAATGTCGTCTGCAGACACGCTACCATACACCATCTGAGCAGAAAGAATAAGTTTGCAAATTATTCTTAGTTTACATGTACTAGCGAATTAATAGCTGAACTAGAGCTACTTTTGAGAAAAGCGCATGCCTCCTACAAGTGCCTTATCATAATAGATTGGCATTTCTTCTCCATTATGTATCTAAGTCAACCATGCAGTAAAACATGTATCACTTGCATCAGTGTACAGAGCGATTTTTCCGTAATTCAAGGGCCATAATTCCGAAGTGCCTGGGCTGATTTGCTTATTTATCGAAGTTGGTCGAAGACTTATTGTCAAACACATTTTTTTCAAGTTTGGTGAAGATCGGATGAGAACTGTTCGACTTAGAGCGCGGACATCAGTGTGCAAGGTGATTTTCGGCAATTCAAGGGCCATTATTCCGAAATGCCTAAGCCGACTTGGCTAGTTATCGGAACTGGCCTAGGACTTATTGGCAAACACATTTTGTTTAAGTTTGGTGAAGATCGCATGAGAACTCTCCGACTTAGAGCGCGGACAAGATTTGTGACAGACAGACACTAACACACATACACACAGACAGGAGTAAATCAATATGTCTTCCACACTACTGTGTGGTGGGAGACAAAATTACAAATATTTGGAACAGCCCGAATAGATGTTTATCAGGTCAATATTTGCACCGGCGGCGAAAAGAGCACTGACATTTTGGCCGCACAGACGGACGGCAACCACAATGAGTGTGATTTTTTTTCAAACGAACATGTAAACAGTAGATTATATTCAAATATTCAGATTCTCGTCTGCAGTCTTGTAAACTTTCACATTTAGTACCAAATTAACAGAATTTCATACTCAGACTGTTCGTTATTTATTCACTGCCAGGCTATTTAAATCTGGAAACCTAACCTTTGTACAAACTGCTATTTCTTCCTTGTGAGCACGTGCGAAATATGGCTCCAAATACCAGTTGAATCTTCGGTGACACGCCGTCTGCTTCGTGTGTCCGGAAATAGTTACAGCTACAGGCAGGTCATTAAGCTTGTATCTAGGATTCGGGCACAAGTACTGTTTGACAGGCATGCTTACTTTGTCCCTATAAGCCCAGTGATATTTTCTAGTCATATTAACTGAAATCATATCCCCGCTCTTGTATTTTATACAACAACCGAAAGTTGTGTTCTCAAACATTCTGTGTTCCCAGCCTTGAATTACTATAGTGTCCCACGTGTTTATGGCGGAGGAATTTCCAACGACGGCCGAGAATAAGAAAATGTCGTATCCAAATCCGAAAACACGATATAGTCCGGGTATTATGGCAGTAGAATTTGAAAACACAGCAGCGTCTTTGTGGTTTTTGTTCATATTTTGACTAGGAATTTCATCTAACACAACTTTAAATGGTACTTCTTCTGTAGGCTGCTGTTAAAAGATAATATAAAAACTATTTAAGCAAGTATGCTAGATCAGTTTTCTGGGATTTTAGTTCGTGATAAGGAGACTGTAAAAATGGAAAAAATTTGATAGCTATATATCCACTCTAATATATATGTATAAATGGAGTGTACATCCTACACACGAGTGAACAACATGCATTTTTCAATAAACCGCTAAAAAGTGTACCCGTCTTTAATCCCGAAGAACACGGCTACAACAAAATCCTGGCTTGAACCCCGATCTTATGAATATTTGACAAAAAAGTTGAGACATATTTCGCATTAACTTATTGTTTATTGTTCTCCGTTAAAAACATCTTACAAAATATTTATTTTTTTAAATCGACTTACTCTTTTGACTACAGTATGTTTATTCAGACTGGTCTTGACCTGACTTTGTTCCTCACCGTCTTCTAGTATCCGCTCAGTAATGAGGAGAAATGTTAACAGGAAACAGCAGAACTTGAGACCTGTCTTGCATAGCTTTATCAGTCGTCTCAACCGCATCGTTGGAACTAGCACGTCTGCTCAAACAGAAAAAAATCAAGCTTACCACATAGTTACTACACAATAAAAACAAGATACTAGCACCCACATCGTTAGTACACAGTCGTCTGCTGTAGAAACAGAATCAAAACACTAACAAACCCATAATGATATCGTCACAACACTGTCGTCTGCTGAAACAGAAACGTAACACTAACACCCACATAGTCTCAACATTGTCGTCTGAAAACATTAACATCCACATCGACACTGCATTGTCGTCTGCAGCAACAGAAATAAAACACTAACACCCACATCGTCTAGACAACACTAGATCTAACACCCACTAAGTCGTCTGCTGGAACAGAAAATATAGCATATAACTATTACACAGTCATTTGCTGAAACAGAAACAAAACGCTTACATCTCTGCTACAGTTATGTCCTAAATAAAGTTCACAAAAGTTTTTCCCATAGACTTACAGACATTTCCAAATTTTATATAGCAGTCGTGTCTAAGAGCATTGAGACGGTCTCTGTGAAGTTAGCAGAATAGCAGAATAACTCCGGCAGAATAGCAGAATAACTCCAGCAGCAAATTACTCCAGCAGAATAGCAGAACAACTCCAGCAGAATATCGTCACGACAACACTAGATCTAACACCCACTTAGTCGTCTGCTGGAACAGAAAATATAGCATATAACTATTACACAGTCATTTGCTGAAACAGAAACAAAACGCTTACACCTCTGCTACAGTTATGTCCTAATTAAAGTTCACAAAAGTTTTTCCCATAGACTTACAGACATTTCCAAATTTTATATAGCAGTCGTGTCTAAGAGCATTGAGACGATCTCTGTGAAGTTAGCAGAATAGCAGAATAACTCTAGCAGAATAGCAGAATAACTCCAGCAGCAAATTCCTCCAGCAGAATAGCAGAACAACTCCAGCAGAATAGCAGAAAAACATTAAAAAGACAAAAATGCTAAAGGATTTTTTTTTTCATTTTACCTCGCATCTGTATGTCAATTAAAATTTTATTGTCATAAAACGCCATTCAAATTTCAAAACTTTTAAGGACACTCTAAGTAGTGAACTTCTATTTTTTAGACATTTTCTGTTTTTATTTCAAATAAATTCCTGTTGCAAAAATAGTCTTAGCTAGGCTAATGTTAATTGTCATGTTTAAATAAAAACATCATTTAGCCTTTTTGTCTTTTTTACATTGTTCTGCTATTCTGCTATTCTGCTGGAGTTACTCTGCTATTCTGTTGGAGTTGTTCTGCTATTCTGCTGTAGTTATTCTGCTATTCTGCTGGAGTTACTCTGCTATTCTGTTGGAGTTATTCTGCTATTCTGCTGGAGTTACTCTGCTATTCTGCTGGAGTTATTCTGCTATTCCTGGAGTTATTCTGCTATTCTGCTAACTTTACAGAGACATTGTGTACAATGACGTCTATTTCTGGAAATTTCATATGGTTAATTCCTGACATATAGTGCTACAGAATAACTCAAACTTGAAGTAAATACGTCTTTTGTATTACTTAGTTTAGAAGGAAACATCATCCATCAGTTTAACATTGAGGTCAATGGGTGTGAGGGGTGTAGCACGTTTTAACGGAAACAAACATGTCTGCTTTTATTTTGCTTGGTTGCAACCTATTTTTATAAAGTGTCTTTATTATGGATTCCTGCCTTGCCATTTTACAACCGCGGAAGCGACGTTCAAAAATTACAGTGGTATTCGTATGGATAAAATATTCGGGAAATGACGAGATATTGTGGCATCAAGGAATATTGTTAACACAGACTCTCCATTAAAAGAGAACAAAGATACCTTGCTAAATTTGATTTTGTGCACTAGATAAACTGTTATGTCAATATGTACTTTTCACTACAAATATTTGGCATGCTGTCAGCAGGCGGACTAGTTTAAAGAATATTCACGATTTAAGAATGAATAAAACTAAAGAAATCAAAACAAGCCTTGTTAATTATTAAATATCTGAAATTATACATGACATCACAAGACAGCTCTAAACATGTGCACGCGATGAACAGATGAAAGAACTAGACCTATGTAATGAATTAAAGCTCCAAATATGTACAAATGATAGAACTAGACCTATGTGATGAAAAGTTTAAACACGTGCGATTAAAGAACTAGACCTATGTGATGAAAACTTTGAACACGTGCGATGAAAGAACTAGACCTATGTGATGAAAACTTTAAACACGTGCGATGAAGGATCTTTAATTATTTGATGAAAACTTTAACCCTATTCGATAAAAGAACTAGACCTATGTGACGAAACCTGTGCGATAAAAGAACTAGACCTAAACGTGACGAAACCTGTGCGATGAAAGGACTAGACCTACGTGACGAAACCTGTGTAATGAAAGAACTAGACCTACGTGACGAAACCTGTCCGATAAAAGAACTAGACCTATACGTGACGAAACCAGTGCGATGAAAGGACTAGACCTACGTGACGAAACCTGTGTAATGAAAGAACTAGACCTACCTGACGAAACCTGTGCGATAAAAGAACTAGACCTATACGTGACGAAACATGTGCGATGAAAGGATTAGACCTACGTGACGAAACCTGTGCAATTGAAAAATTAGACCTATGTGACGAAACCTATGTAATGGAAGAACTAGACCTACATGACGAAACCTGAGTAAGAACTTGACCTACGTGACGAAACCTATTCGATGAAAGAATTAGACCTATGTGACGAAACCTGTGTAATGGAAGAACTAGACCTACGTGACGAAACCTGTGCAATGGAAGAACTAGACCTACGTGACGAAACCTGTGTAATGGAAGAACTAGACCTATGTGACGAAACCTGTGTGATGAAAGAATTAGACCTACGTCACGAAACCTGTGTAATGGAAGAACTAGACCTACGGGACGAAACCTGTGTAATGAAAGAACTAGACCTACGTGACGAAACCTGTGCAATGAAAGAACTAGACCTACGTAACGAAACCTGTGTAATGAAAGAACTAGACCTACGTGACGAAACCTGTGCGATGAAAGAACTAGACCTACGTGACGAAACCTGTGTGCTCGAAGAATTAGACCTACGTGACGAAACCTGTGTAATGGAAGAACTAGACCTATGTGACGAAACCTGTGTGCTCGAAGAATTAGACCTACGTGACGAAACCTGTGAAATGGAAGAACTAGACCTATGTGACGAAACCTGTGCAATGAAAGAATTAGACCTACGTGACGAAACATGTGTGCTCGAAGAATTAGACCTACGTGACGAAACCTGTGTAATGAAAGAACTAGACCTACGTGACGAAACCTGTGTGCTCGAAGAATTAGACCTACGTGACGAAACCTGTGTAATGGAAGAACTAGACCTATGTGACGAAACCTGTGCAATGAAAGAATTAGACCTACGTGACGAAACATGTATATGGAAGAACTAGACCTATGTGACGAAACCTGTGCGACGAAAGAATTAGACGTACGTGACGAAACCTGTGTAATGAAAGAACTAGACCTACGTGACGAAACCTGTGTAAAATGGAAGAACTAGACCTATGTAACGAAACCTGTGTAATGGAAGAACTAGACCTACGTGACGAAACCTGTGTAATGGAAGAACTAGACCTATGTGACGAAACCTGTGTAATGGAAGAACTAGACCTACGTGACGAAACAATGGAAGAATTAGACCTACGTGACGAAACCTGTGTAATGGAAAAATTAGACCTATGTGACTAAACCTATGTAATGGAAGAACTAGACCAACGTGACAAAACCTGTGTAACGGAAGAATTAGACCTATGTGACGAAACCTGTGTAATGGAAGAACTAGACCTACGTGACGAAACCTGTGCCATAAAAGAACTAGACCTACGTGATGAAACCTGTGTGATGGAAAAACTAGACCTATGTGACGAAAACTGTGCGATGAAAGGACTAGACCTACGTGACGAAACCTGTGTAATGAAAGAATTAGACCTACGTGACGAAACCTGTGCGATGAAAGAACTAGACCTATGTGACGAAACCTGTGCGACGAAAGGACTAGACCTACGTGACGAAACCTGTGTAATGAAAGAACTAGACCTACGTGACGAAACCTGTGCGATAAAAGAATTAGACTTACGTGACGAAACCTGTCTAATGGAAAAACTAGACCTACGGGACGAAACCTGTCTAATGGCAGAACTAGACCTACGTGACGAAACCTGTGCAATGAAAGAATTAGACCTATGTGACGAAACCTGTGTATGAAAGAACTAGACCTACGTGACGAAACCTGTGTAATGGAAGAAATAGACCTATGTGACGAAACCTGTGTGATGAAAGAACTAGACCTACGTGACGAAACCTGTGCGATGAAAGGACTAGACCTACGTGACGTAACCTGTGCGATGAAAGGACTAGACCTACGTGACAAAACCTGTATAATGCAAGAACTAAACCTACGTGACGAAACCTGTGCGGTGAAAGAACTAGACCTACGTGATGAAACCTGTGTGATGGAAGAACTAGACCTATGTGACGAAAACTGTGCGATGAAAGGACTAGACCTACGTGACGAAACCTGTGTAATGAAAGAATTAGACCTACGTGACGAAACCTGTGCGATGAAAGAACTAGACCTATGTGACGAAACCTGTGCGACGAAAGGACTAGACCTACGTGACGAAACCTGTGTAATGAAAGAACTAGACCTACGTGACGAAACCTGTGCGATAAAAGAATTAGACTTACGTGACGAAACCTGTCTAATGGAAAAACTAGACCTACGGGACGAAACCTGTCTAATGGCAGAACTAGACCTACGTGACGAAACCTGTGCAATGAAAGAATTAGACCTATGTGACGAAACCTGTGTATGAAAGAACTAGACCTACATGACGAAACCTGTGTAATGGAAGAAATAGACCTATGTGACGAAACCTGTGTGATGAAAGAACTAGACCTACGTGACGAAACCTGTGCGATGAAAGGACTAGACCTACGTGACGTAACCTGTGCGATGAAAGGACTAGACCTACGTGACGAAACCTGTATAATGCAAGAACTAAACCTACGTGACGAAACCTGTGCGGTGAAAGGACTAGACCTACGTGACGAAACCTGTGTGATGAAAGGACTAGACCTACGTGACGAAACCTGTGTGATGAAAGGACTAGACCTACGTGACGAAACCTATGTAATGAAAGAACTAGACCTACGTGACGAAACCTGTGTGATGAAAGGACTAGACCTACGTGACGAAACCTATGTAATGAAAGGACTAGACCTACGTGACGAAACCTTGTGATGAAAGGACTAGTCCTACGTGACGAAACCTGTGTGATGAAAGGACTAGACCTACGTGACGAAACCTGTGTAATGAAAGAACAAGACCTATGTGACGAAACCTGTGTGATGAAAGGACTAGACCTACGTGACGAAACCTATGCAATGAAAGGACTTGACCTACGTGACGAAACCTGTGCGATGAAAGGACTAGAACTACGTGACGAAACCTGTGTAATGAAATAACTAGACCTACGTGACGAAACCTGTGCGATGAAAGGACTAGACCTACGTGACGAAACCTGTGCGATGAAATGACTAGACCTACGTGATGAAACCTGTGTAATAAAAGAACTAGACCACCGTGACGAAACCTGTGCGTTGAAGGAACTAGACCTACGTGATGAAACCTATGTGATGAAAGGATTAGACCTACGTGACGAAACCTATGCAATGAAAGGACTAGACCTACGTGACGAAACCTGTGCGATGAAAGGACTAGACCTACGTGACGAAACCTGTGTAATGAAAGCACTAGACCTACGTGACGAAACCTGTGCGTTGAAGGAACTAGACCTACGTGCCGAAACCTGTGTGTGATGAAAGAACCAGACCTATACGTGACGAAACCTGTGCGACGAAAGGACAAGACCTACGTGACGAAACCTATGCGATAAACGAACTAGACCTATACGTGATGAAAGATCTTGACCTACGTGACGAAACCTGTGTGATGAAAGGACTAGACCTGCGTGACGAAACCTGTGCGATGAAAGGACTAGACCTACCTGACGAAACCTGCGCGATGAAAGAACTAGACCTACGTTGCGAAACCCGTGTGTTTGATGGAAGAACTAGACCTATACGTGACGAAACCTGTGCGATGAAAGGACAAGACCTACGTGACGGAACCTGTGCGATAAAAGAACTAGACCTATACGTGATGAAAGATCTAGACCTACGTGACGAAACATGTGCGATGAAAGAGCGTTATGTTCAATGACAGCACTAGACATATGTGATGATAGCGCAAGCTATGCGTGGTAAGTGTTTGACTTTGTGTTCTTGACGACGCTATAGGGAAAAGCAAGTCCTCTGTGATGACAGCACTAGACCTACGCGGTGAAAGAACAAGACGTTATTTCTCTGTGATAAAAGAATCAATCACGTGTGAGAAAAGAACTGCTTATGTGCTGACAAGGGAAAACACGTGTGCTGAAATACATTACAGTACATATACATGTACATCTGCGTTCTTTCCCGGGTTTTGTGTACCTTCCTGTCCGATTATCTGATTATTTCTAATACCAAACTACACTGCAAACATGTGGTTGTTTACATGCACATACAAATACATAGGATGGCCACTCCTCAGCTTTAATAAACAAAACCAATCACAAAACAGAAAAACCTTCAACTTACCCCAAGTTATAAATCAAACTTTAATCCAGTCTATCAAATTCCTATGAAGTATTATAAAAACATGTCCAAAGTAAACTGACCGGCGGTCACTATGCAGTGTAACTGATGAATTAACCTATAACAATGTATAAAACACCCAATACCACATACCTGAACCATTATTAACGTGTTGTATAAACTCCCGCAAACCGGGTATATAGTATGAAAACAGAAACTTGACACCTATTTTTCTTTCAATCCGATAGCGGGAGTATAATACAGCTTTAATATAAAGGATTCTATTTAAAACACCTACTTTTTACAGTTTCAAACAATTACAAATCGTGAAACCAGGAACAATTATAACTACTAGTCTTTTTAAATCTAGCTTATTTCTCACTGTAAATAACATAAATTTGTTTTGTCGGCGTCACATGAAACAATTTCTATTTTCTTACCATTAAGAGAAAATGTCCCTTTTTTGTTTCTACATAAATAAAGTCCAGAACTGAAATCATATAACGTGTGTGTTATACACTATACAATGTATTTACATTTTCTCTTATTCAAACAGACGCGTTTTGAACAACTACCTTTTCCCGATATTGCTAAATACTGATAAAATTGAAAATTGATCCTCCAGGGGAAATTTGTCGAAATATTTACTTATGTAATTGTTATTGCATTGCTGGAAATCGAAAGTTATTGTTATGATATTAAGACAGGTATTTAAACGACGTGTGATCAAAACAGTAAGTTTAATGATTTGCCTAACAGTACGTACGACTAGCTTTAAAAACTGTGGCTTGATGACCTTAAATTACACCAGCTATTATTTATTCAACTTGTACTATCTAGCTGAGAGAAAGAAATAATGCACTAACTCGCAAGAGAATGACACTGCATTGCGTTTATAATATAGCATGCCAGGCCGAAATACGTAGATCAAGTATTGTTATTATTGTTATCATTACTATAACTTTAAACTAGAATCAAAGCGCTTTTTTAATTGTACAATAAGAATAAATAATCTCATATCAACCCAGTGTTGATACGGTTTAAAAACAAAAACTGAATGAACTGATTTTATAAGTCTTTTTGAATGTTATAAATGGGTTCTACAAATAAAAATAAAAACTAGTCTCTAAAAATTCCTTAAAATGTGTTAGATTAAAAGAAGACAGGCATTGTCTGTATGGTCGAGGTAACTAACCCTACTGGTCCAAAAATTGTTACATGACTTTTGTATATAGTTTGTCCAACTATATGGTCAGTCTAAATTCAGCACATTTTACTAGGCTAATAAGAAAAATAATGAAAAGTAATTTGAGAATATTTTCCGTTTATTTATAGAACAACGTTCCGGTTAATAGTAAATAATAATAATGCCCGAGATCCAAACTGTACATCTATACACTCCTTGATTGTCTTGCCGGTTAATGGTCAAACTATAAACTAGACCTTGGGCAATAGTTTTGACTATTGACTCACAGGCCGTTCAATATGTGTATACTATTTACAGCAGCCGGTATCCCGCACCTCTCAATATTCAAGAGAAGCGACATCATGCCGGCTACTGCACCTCTCAATATTCGAGTGATGCGGCATCATGCCGGCTACTGCACCTCTCAAACATATTCGAGTGATGCGGCATCATGCCGGCTACTGCACCTCTCAAACATATTCGAGTGATGCGGCATCATGCCGGCTACTGCACCTCTCAAACATATTCGAGTGATGCGGCATCATGCCGGCTACTGCACCTCTCAAACATATTCGAGTGAAGCGGCATCATGCCGGCTACTGCACCTCTCAAACATATTCGAGTGAAGCGGCATCATGCCGGCTACTGCACCTCTCAAACATATTCAAGTGAAGCGGCATCATGCCGGATACTGTACCTCATGCACAACAGCAAAAGTACCATCAGAAGCTCTTCTACAATCACTACTAAATTCGAGGGTGGTTCAAAAAGTTTTGACCCAAAGGCTGTAACTTTTTTATTATAGCTATCCATACATTATTTGGTCTCTTACACATACAAACTAGAAATGTAAGGTAAACAAATTATGGTTACGCATTTTCTGTGCTGCAAGTGTGGTGACTTTGTGAAAGTCAGTAAATTACAGCAATACTACAAGATGACCAGTGGACAATTTAGGCCCTTTCTGACTTTTTTTTCACAACTTCATCTGCTTACTTATGCAGTCAATCTGTGAGTGTAGTTTTAAAAACAGACAAATAACTATCTTACACTGTAGAAACAAAATGCGGTCTAATACTGCTATATTAAATCAATGACATACAACGCATCGTCTTTGTCAAATAATATATGTCACTGTCAATTTGTGACACTTGTATTTCTCACTTTTTATTCAAATTATATGTATTTACCATCATGGAAACATAAAATGCGGTGGCTCTTTAAGCACCGCTACATACCGATTAATGGGGTTGTCTCCCTTATACTATTTGAATACGCTTTCAATGGAACAGTAAAAAAATTGTCATAACCTTTTTTTATTATTATTTATTTATTTATTTATTAAGTTGAGCATTTATCATTCTTGTTTACACAAAGGTATATCCGATTATCACAACTAAAAATAGCAATAACACTTTTGATTCAAAAGCAGCATTTTTTCTCATTTTCTTTCAAGACTTTCTTTCATTTTTAAATGGGACCTTTTAGACAATGGGCTCCAAAACTATCTTTGGATGCAGAAGTCTTTCATGTTAGGAATTCATCCAGCTTGCTTGTTGGTTATACTAAGTTGCCTTCCCGTGCCTAAAATAACGTAGGAAGGGGCACCTGGGGGTGTGCCTCAATCATGAGAAAATGGAAAGTCACCATATGACATAATTGTTTCGGAGTGCCATTGAAAAGGACAGAAAAAATTAAGTTAATTCACATCCAAAAATATAATGTGAATATATTAATAACAGAATGGACAAATGCACGTAAATATAAGATTTTTATACATGTATATGAATTGCTTAGACTGCAACTGACGTCATTTACTCACAGACGTCATTTTCCATACTGTCCCGTTCATTTCGTAATAAAACGTGCAAAAGAAACGAAAACACCAAGTAAAAAACATCCATGCCACTTTGGGCTTGAAGTATATTTGTCGGCTGTTTTTTTGTTGTTGTTTTTTTTACTTGTTTATTTTTTAAAATGAAGATCGTAAGCGACGAGAAAGTATATAATACAGATATCAATGTAAAAAAAACCATGTCATTTCGGGTATGAAGTAGGCCATATTTTTCTTATTCTTTTTTAAGTCTACTAGTGTTTCGATGGGACATTTAAAATATTTGTCAGGTTTTGTTTTTTTTTTATATAAAAAAATGATGATTCTAATCAACGCAATATAAAGAATGCACATATCAAAGGAGACCTGATAATGCAAAGAAAGAAATATCGAAGTAAATTTGAACTTAAATAAGATATTTTTACGTTACACATGACTAAAGTGTGGAGCGTGACTATTTTATTTTAATACATTATTGTTGACAGAAGATATGGACAACGGTCCTATGCAGGTACCATGTCCAACACTCCCTTTTTAGTGTTTTGGTATATGTGATAGTTACATAATAAAGTGTGCCGTATCATTTAATTATTCATGTGTTTATATTTCACCAACAGATCGGTTAAATGAAATCATCAAAATGTAGAAAATATAGCCCCTTCAGGCGGTTACACATGCAACAGAAACGAGGAAATTCAATTGAAAAGGTGCGTTTCATTGACGTAAATTATTGATTTTATATATGTGAAATAAGAAGACAAACGCTAGGATATATTTGTTACATTTTTAGTACTAAATTATTATTGAAAATTTTATTCTTGTTCAATACATTACACATGGAATATTTAAGTAAATACTGTGTTTGTCTACTAGTACTTTTAGCGGCAAACGCAAGCGAGGCTAGACACCTTACAGAGAAACAATCTGATGCTGCTACCAGGATATCTAAATCTCTCACTGAGCCTAGAGTAACATTTCTTAAAACTTCAAACAATGACTCTACAAAAACAAAAACTAGCAATGCTAATTCAGCGACATCACAACATATAGCGGCTACGAAAGTTAAAACACACGTGTCTGTACACACACGGCCTAGTGATTCTGAAACCAACCGAGATGCAGTCGATGATGAAGGACATGCTCCGCTGGGAGCTTTACCACTACACAGACATTCATTCGACAATCAAAACATTCAGCTGAAGGGCAAAAGAATTTCTTCAATTTCTAATAGCAGAGATGAAAAAGTTAACACAGACTATCACGACAATACAGAAGACCCTGGCCCCAACGACATTACCGAAGACAAAAACATTGGAAAAGTGTATGTTAGACCAGAATCAACTAAACACACGGGAGAAGAGCTACATCAAAGTCATAGGCGCATCGACGTGCATGAAGCTAATTCGATTGATCATATAAATGAAAATGGAATTTTGAAAAACAACGCCGTATCGAGGGGTTCAGACACAACATCTATTCAGAACGAAAGCGATGGTGTTGTCAACCACATTTCTTCCAATATTATGGAAACCAGCGCACTCACACATTTAGGCATTAAGAATAAACAGGAACCATTCAAGAAGAATTTAGAAAATAGAGTAGATGACTTAAAACATGATCTACCGCAAACAGTAACCCTAAGTGATTCTAGAGATAAACCAGACGTCGGTGATCAACCCACGGGAAAAGGAAGTTATTCCCAAGATATGCCAAATCCTGATGCTAAAAATATTCGTAATTGGAACGTTGATTCGAATACAGTACACTCCGAGAGCTCACACAAAGATATCAGGAACCCGGGCATGACCCAGACTATACAGCCAAAGACAAATGATATAGATAGACGTACAGAAAATTGGAGAACAAAGGAAGCAAAAACACAAGGTTCCAATTTAAAATCTGTTTCCAAGGACGGTGATACGGTTCTGCGAAACAACCATGTTAACACTGTTGTTCACGGGGGTGATTCTACTAAACTTTTACGCCCTAAAATAACTGTATTCATCGAAGAGAAAAATGACCGTGAACATACACAGAGAGTGATAGCAAGCAACGGTAACGGTGTTATTCAGAGCCGACCTATACATGTCTCCGATACGTCATTAAATACTGGTGGAAGCAGGGCACTGTCATCAGATACAGGAGACAACAAGGTGGTATCTTCTAATGCAATAGGAACCAAATCTGAACATATGGACGAAAATGAGGGCAAGACTGATTTATCACAACAAGCTTCAGCTGAAAATGATCCGAGCATTGATGCAGTACAAAATTCAGATTTAATTACACCACCCATGGCAGTTTTAGAGAATACACATGACAACAAAATGCAATCGAAACACACAATAGAACCAGCTGAAACAAATACAAATAATCTCCACAACGTGGGTTCGAAAGGTACTGAAGTCTTTTCACTTTTGTCCGCGCGTTTTTTCTTATCCTTATTGTAAATTTTACCGTCGTTTATAATCTCATTGTTAATCTGTAAAAATCGATGAAATGAAGAAGAAATGTTGCTATTTATGCCATACTTTTGTGGTTGTGAAAATCTGTTTAGAATAATATGCACACATTACTTTGATAATTCTAACTGATATTTGGAAAAAAAGATATGTTACATGGGTCTATCTGACATCAGTTATTATGTTTTACAGGTGAAGCAACATTAGATTCTGTTCCGGCGATTGATGGACCGGAAAAGAGGAGTGATAAATCCGATACGATGAAACCATCCGCCATTCCGGCTACAGAGAAAACAACTACAACAGATAATAATGAAGCTATCGATATTCCGTCTACAGTTATTACTAACACAGTACGAAAACCAGAAGATGTATCACCATTAGATATATTTACTTCTGATATAACATACCAGAGGTTCCCTCAACCAATGAGTCTTACCACATTTAAGAAAAAGGTTTGTAAAATCTATTTTTCGCTTTGTGTGGAATCCAGTTTAGCTCATGTCGTGTGTAGTCCGTCTTGTTTAAGGTCGTCGCATAATGCACGACACGACGCACGTCATGACATGCGACAATACGACACAACACGCTAAATAACGTATGGCAATGTGACACGCGCACACAAATGCGACACGAAGCGCGACATTAAAGTCGCAAAATTGTGTCGTAATGTCGCATGTCTAATGGTGTATCGCGCGTCGTGTTGCGCGTCGTGTGTCGACCTAAAACACTACGGACGACACACGACATGAGCTACTTTGATAAATTAATGAATCTTTTAATACTAACTTTAGTGATATAAGAATGCGATATATGTGTAAATATGGAAACGCATACTTACTTTAGTCGGTTCTATAAAGCTAATCTTGAAATATCTATGCTGATCAGTTCTTTATATACCTATAGCTGTCCTAGTCTGCTCTATATATAGCTATACCTGCAATACTTTACATACATATACCTGCAATAGCTGTTCTGGTCTGTTCTATATATAGAGCTATACCTGCAATACTTTATATACATATACCTGAAATGGCTGTCCTGGTCTGTTCTATATATAGCTATACCTGAAATACTTTACATACCTATACCTGAAATAGCTGTCCTAGTCTGCTCTATATATAGCTATACCTGCAATACTTTACAAACCTATACCTGAAATAGCTGTCCTAGTCTGCTCTATATATAGCTATACCTGCAATACTTTATATACCTATACCTGAAATAGCTGTCCTAGTCTGCTCTATATATAGCTATACCTGCAATACTTTATATACCTATACCTGAAATAGCCGCCCTGGTCTGCTCTATATATAGCTAATACCTGCAATACTTTATATACCTATACCTGAAATACCTGTCCTAGTCTTCTCTATATATAGCCATACCTGCAATACTTTATATACCTATACCTGAAATGGCGCCCGTGGTCTGTTCTATATATAGCTATACCAGCAATACTTTGTATGCCTAATACCTGAAATAGTGCCCCTGATCTGTTCTATATATAGCTATACTTGCAAAACTTTATATACCTATACCTGAAATAGCTGTCCTAGTCTGCTCTATATATAGCTATACCTGCAATACTTTATATACCTATACCTGAAATAGCCGCCCTGGTCTGCTCTATATATAGCTAATACCTGCAATACTTTATATACCTATACCTGAAATACCTGTCCTAGTCTTCTCTAAATATAGCCATACCTGCAATACTTTATATACCTATACCTGAAATGGCGCCCGTGGTCTGTTCTATATATAGCTATACCAGCAATACTTTGTATGCCTAATACCTGAAATAGTGCCCCTGATCTGTTCTATATATAGCTATACTTGCAAAACTTTATATACCTATACCTGATATAGCTGTCCTAATCTGCTCTATAGCTATACCTGCAATACTTTATATGCCTATACCTGAAATAAATGTGATCTGATAAAGTTAACATGTGTTGCTCAAAGTACACGTGTGTATCATCATCCGGTCTTTGCAGATGCTACTTGATGTTTTCTTGTCAGTACTGCTTTGATTTGTGCGAATTACAACGTTACATACATATATTGCTCGAAAGAAGTATGAATGGGAACGTACATGAACACTTTCTGTTCTGTTGATACAGGTTCTCGGTAAACGTCTAAAGAAGTTGTATATTTTGGAGCAGTCTGAGAAGAAGTTGTTCCAACATGTGCGACAGCTAGAAGCAATTTACACGATAGAAGATGGAACCCTCTATGTTTCGTTCCTTTTCAGGTAAGCCTATGTGTTTTTATTTGGATCTTGGATATCTGAACATTGTTCCATTTAAGTGTTCCCACAATCTGTAGTGTCGATTGTCCCACAATATGTGTGTCCGTTCATTGGCTCGATTCTTCCATCATCTATGTGTCCGTTCATATGGCCACTGCCTGTGTGTCCTTTCATAGGGTCGACTATCCCACCATCTTTGTGGTCGTTCATTTGTCGATTATCCCTCCATCTATGTGTCCGTTCATCGGGTCGACTATCCTAATATCTATGTGTTCTTTCATTTTGGTCTATTACCCTGCCATCTGTGTGTCCATTCATTGGGTCTATTATTCCACCATCTGCGTGTCCATTCATTGGGTCTATTATTCCACTATCTGCGTGTCCGTTCATTCGGTCGATTATTCCACCAACTTTATGTCAGTTCATTTGGTCGATTATTCAATAATCTGTATATCCGTTCATTGAACCGATTATCTTTGTAAAAAAAATATTCAGATATGATCAACAGAGTCTTTTGGTATTTTAATTGTTATGCGTCTTCTCTGAGACTTTCGGTGATAGATAATATAATGGTCTTCCATAAATGCCAAGACCTGATAGGAAACAAATGTCAAAATATAAATTCAAGTTGTCAAGTTACCGTACTAAAAAGACAGCGCATATTTCTCAAAGAATGTTATGTTTTTTTACAGATTCGTGTACTCAAGAAAATGCCAAGAAATCCCGAAATTTAGAATGGGAAAACTTGTTGGCAACACAGATATCGCAATGTTTGAAAAAGGTAAGTGTTCATTAAAAATGAATTAGGTTTAAAATATATTCGCCTACAATTAATGTTATATATATATATCAATGCTTCTTTCAAAGTTTTGAGTGTTTTTCAGTCTCATTGACATTTTCACAATAATCCTGTTGTAATTTGTTTCTACCAGCTGTTCTGTTTGTCATATACTTTCTTGATAAAGATGTACAAATATATAAAACAGACTTTGTCACTAAGAAAACACATTTACAGTTATGTAATCAAATTCAACATCATTACCTTTGCAACTTTAGAATGTGTGTGTGCGTGCGTGCATGTGTCCTGTACATGGTTATGTGATTACGATAAGTGTATGCCCTGTATATAAATGATAACAGTAAACTCGCTTGTTAATCTGAAATAAAAGTCTGTTCTGTTCTTATACAGAGATGAAAGACGGGAAAACGGAGCGTATACTGTTTTTCTCCGAGAGACCCGAAGACTACGTGTTCTTTATGTCGTGCACGGATATGAAGACGTCACCATACGCGTGCAGGGATTCCTACTACCTTACGTTAGACTCGGCACATGATCCACCAAACCAGTTCCCATGGGCGGACGCCGCACGTGAAATGGAGTCAAAACTGGACCTTACTTTTGAAGATCCAAGATTTATTTTTAACTTCGTTCTTTTGCGTAAGTATCCTGACGTTATATGTACAATTCGCACGTTATATTTACAAGACAATCTCTCTTTTTCAACTTATAATATTATTTACTGTTGAGTAGAATTATATTATTTACAATATTCGTATCCAGAGCGTCATGTCTGGAATTTTCAAGTGGACCGGTAATAACTTTCGGCAATTTACATAATCTTCGAGTGCTGTTTCCGCATTATCCGCTTTTTACGGAAATCAGTGCGCGTTGAACTACATTTACGACCGAAGAAAGCCGAATAAGTTAACGTGAGCACGTGATCGCACGGAAATTGCCGAGTGTCATTACGGATCCACTACCTTAATGTTATATTTAATTCCTATATAAAAGTTTCCTGCTTTAAATTCACGTCTCATTATTTTTCAGCATGTGCAAGAAAAACTGCGTCTTAACAGATTTTTATCCTGAGACAACTCGCCAAAAGAACACAGAAAGAAAGTTGTGATAATTGTACCGTGCCATTTTTTGTGTGAAAAGTGTAATACTAGGGGTTATTATTAAAGAATAAACTTTACTTTGTAACAAAAGATTCTACATCAAAATGGACACTTTCATTATTTATTATACTCTTTGAATCCGAATGAAAATTGATTATACATCGACTGACCACTTATGTTCCGAGTGGTAAAAGCATAGCTCAACAAACATTATTACGTAAGAAAATCTTTTGGAAGCATATAATGCGACCAGAGAAGTGATATGAACTTTGACTGAAACTCTGCTTATGAAAGGTAATAAAACGTGCAACACATCTTGTAACGGCTTAAGTGCACTTTTATTATGGACATACATGTACATTGAATGGACACCAAGATCCGTATAGCATCACCAAAGTCAAGTACGGGGAGACTATCTTACAGCCGCCGCTTGGCGCTTAAAGACAGTTTATTCGTTAGTTAATAAATCTATAAGAAATCCTTTCGAATGGGCGCAACCAAGCAAAATAATAGCAGACTCGGTCACATTGAGTCTGTTCATTAGAGGTAATGAAATTTCAATCGCATTGGCCTAGGACCCCATGGTCACTAAGTGCAAGAAAATCTTACTACACCGCGTCAAAGACACTTTTACGGCCGCCACACTGCACTTAAAATGCGACCAATGATAGCGGATGACATAATGCAAAGTGCAACACTTCTCACATCCCCTAGCACCGAAACAAATCCCGGTATAGGCCTAACTATATAGTAAAGGAACCAGCGTGGGAGCCATCTGGTCTAGTCGTGTAATGGCCGACAGGTTTTTGAACACTGATTTTTCATTTGGCATGGCCACAGAGGTCTTAATTAAAGCTGGTTTCTGTTTAAATTTCATTGCGGATGCATTTTTAACATTTTGGTAGGAAAAATTGGAGAGGAGGTTGTATTTGGTGAAGTGAAACTCAATTTTAGTACGAGTAGTACTTCCAGGTCACAGCAGTGTGATTTTGATGTGATTTTACAGTAAGCAAATGTGACAAGAGAAATCTCTCTTAGAAGATACATGACCCCTACTTTTCTTCATTTTATGTCAGTTTTATCATAACTCTTTAAAAATGAGGTAAGGATTTGTTCTCTGAAATGGGTCCAGCTATGTTTGGTAGCTCTTTAAAATTGACAGTTTCATATATAATATGTAGGAGAAACTATTTACTATCTAAAGTTAATCGTGCGTTTTGTGGTCCGCTCGCGCGTAATAATTCTTTGTTCATTAAGATGTTATGGCACTTGCGATACGATATAAATGGCGATTTCATTTATAGACTGCCAGTCAGTTATTTTTACAGTATCAGCATTCGTGACTTAAGAAACACTTGTTGCAGATTGATCGGTAAAGAAACAAACTTTATCAAAACGTCAAGTAATGTCAATTTGGTTTGGTGTGTGTTTATCTTCCCGGTCTTGAAAAGAAATTGATTGGTAATGCTCACCAAACTGCGACACCGATGTTTATTGCTCCCGTCCCCCCAGCCCCACCTCCACCCCGAGTATTTTCGCCTAAATTAATGGCGTTATTTCTAATTTCGAATGTAAGAAAAGGTTGGGTTTTTTTCCATAAGAAACAAATTAAGGTTTTTTTTTACTAAGACAACATTTAATTTAAATACAAAATGGTACACTTTGTAACAAAATGACTGTAGATGTAAATATTATAAGATATTTTTATAATATCAAACAAATACCCTATGTTTAGATATGGCATTATAGACTGATAATAAACTCAAAGAAATACTTTATTAATCTTGCAGAATATTAAGCTTGACATGAAAACATTAGTGTTCGTAATGACATAACAAGAATCCGGCAATATACTAGTACATCTTAGAAATTTCTGAATTTACAATTTTATGAAGTTTCCTTATTTTAAATGGAAAGGCCGTAGATCGAATGTTACTGCTGTCTGATAGATCTTCGAAGTAAAATAGATCCAGTCAATAAAATCTGTAAAAAGATCCTTTTGAAGCAAAGAATGCAACCAAAAAGAATAATAGCAGACTCGGTTTGATTGAGTCTGTTCATGAGAGGTAATAAAATGTACAACACCTCTCACGCGGAAATCTATTACACATATGTTGAATGGACTCAATGTTCACAAAGGACCATTAAATCAGTAAATATAACTGAATCTCTACCAAAATTTTTCACAGAGTTCCCGCACACAGCTACACCCATTTCATAGTACAAATCTTACCTCATTTTTCATTTATCATAAAACTGACATAAAAGGAAGAAAAAGTAAAATCGGTATAAAAATGACAAAGGTACGAACACTTCAATATTGGGTCGTAAAGGCAGTCATTCTGTTTCTATGCCAACACAAAATAAAATGGCAGATTTTATTTATTTTTTCGTATTCATTTAAACTGCATTTCCTTCTTTCTGTCAAATATTTTCTTTACGTTTTGTAAAACGAAAGAAATGATTGCGCTTTTTACCTTAAACTCAAGAAACTTCCGAGATTAAAATCTGTTTAAAAGGTTGTTTGTAAATGACGTCATAAACAAACTGAAACTGTTGCTGCTTCCGTGATCAACCTTTTTCTAAAAGTTCAAATTGCCAAGTCTATTTTTGATTTACATTAAGAGTGGTCCGATTTTAAACATTCTTTCAGCGTTATGAAAGGCTTGGTGATGCCTTTCATTTAAAATCAATTAATCATTAGGTATGTTTTCCCCTTTGATAAAATATGTACAAAAGTGTTTCCGAGAACCCATCAAAGTCGAATAATGTCATTATATGACTTATGCATTTTACGACCATAACGCACAGACATGATAAAATACGACATGTATACATAACATGTATTAGTGAAACTTCAACAAAGTCTTACTTATGCATTCGTTCATACTTGTGTATACTAAAAAAAGATATATTTATATAAATAATCCGTTACTGCATTAAAATGCTATTTGCAACTTATTTTAGTGTCCAGTAAGCAGGTACTTTTCCGTACAACATGTGAAGACTTTTATACGGCACAGAGTTGTCCTCAAGTTGTAGAAGAACTATAATGCTTCCGACACAGATCATTGCAAGCTTTATCTTTAAATTTAGTTTCAATACCCTTTTCACAGGCACTGTTTTATACTGCTTGTCCTTTTCCTTTTCCCGGTCCTATTTTCTTTGTCGTAGTCACCTTTTTCGTTCCTTTTCCCTGTCCTATTTTCTTTGTCGTAGTCACCTTTTTCGTTTCATTTACTTGTTTGCTTTTATTGGCCGCCTTCCCGGTCATCTTAAACGTTTTCTTCCCTACTTTAGTTCCAGTTTCTACCTTCGTGAACACAACTTTTCTTGGAACAGCTCTGGAATGTAAATAACAAAAAAGAATAACATGTGTATCACCGGCCTGCAGACTAAAAATCATGTAAGCAGCGCGGAGTCATCTGGACTAGCGCGATGGTGCACAGGTTATTGAGTACAAATTTTTCTCTTTGGGTAGCCGCAGATATCTAAACATAGCTAGTTTTTGGTGAAGTAAAACTCAGTTTTAGTAGGAGTTTCCAGGTTACAGCAGTGTGATTTTGACGTGAATTTGCAATAGCAAATAGATAAATGACCTTTATTAGCTCACCTGTCACAAAGTGACAAGGTGAGCTTTTGTGATCGCGCAGCGTCCGTCGTCCGTCGTCCGTGCGTCCGTCCGTTAACTTTTGCTTGTGACCACTCTAGAGGTCACATTTTTCATGGGGTCTTTATGAAAATTGGTCAGAATGTTTGGTCAGAATGTTCATCTTGATGATATCTAGGTCAAGTTTGAAACTGGGTAACGTGCGGTCAAAAACTAGGTCAGTAGGTCTAAAAATAGAAAAACCTTGTGACCTCTCTAGAGGCCATATTTTTCAAAAGATCTTCATGAAAATTGGTCAGAATGTTTATCTTGATGATATCTAGGTCAAGTTTGAAACTGGATTACGTGCCATCAAAAACTAGGTCAGTAGGTCAAATAATAGAAAAACCTTGTGACCTCTCTAGAGGCCAAATTTTTCATGGGATCTGTATGAAAGTTGGTCCGAATGTTTATCTTGATGATATCTAAATCAAGTATGAAACTGGGTCATGTGCGGTCAAAAACTAGGTCAGTAGGTCTAAAAATATAAAAACCTTGTGACCTCTCTAGAGGCCATACTTGTGAATGGATCTTCATGAAAATTGGTTAGAATGTTTACCTTGATGATATCTAGATCAAGTTTAAAAGTGGGTCACGTTCCGTTAATAACTAGGTCAGTAGGTCAAAAAAAAGAATAAAACCTTGTGACCTCTCTAGAGGCCATTTTCTTCATGGATCTGTATGAACGTTGGTCTGAATGTTTATCTTGATGATATCTAGGTCAAGTTTGAAACTGGATTAACTGCAATCAAAATCTAGGTCAGTATGTCTAAAAATAGAAAAACCTTGTGACCTCTCTAGAGGCCATATTTTTGAATGGATCTTCATGAAAATTGGTCAGCATCTTCATCTTGATGATATCTAGGTCAAGTTTGAAACTGGGTCACGTGCCATTAATAACTAGGTCAGTAGGTCAAATAATAGAAAAACCTTGTGACCTCTCTAGAGGCCATATTTTTCATGGGATCTGTATGAAAGTTGGTCTGAATGTTCATCTTGTTGATATCTAAGTCAGTTTTGGAACTGGGTCAACTGTGGTCAAAAACTTGGTCAGTATGTCTAAAAATAGAAAAACCTTGTTACCTCTCTAGAGGCCATACTTTCGAATGGATCTTCATGAAAATTGGTCAGAATGTTCACCTTGATGATATCTAGGTCAAGTTCGAAACCGGGTCACATGCCGTCAATAACTAGGTCAGTAGGTCAAATAATAAAAAACCTTGTGACCTCTCTAGAGGCCATATTTTTTCATGGGATCTGTATGAAAGTTGGTCTGAATGTTCATCTTGATGATAGCTAGGTCAAGTTTGAAACCGGGTCAACTGCGATCAAAAACTAGGTCAGTAGGTCTAAAATTAGAAAAACCTTGTGACCTCTCTAGAGGCCATACTTTTGAATGGATCTTCATGAAAATTGGTCAGAATGTTCACCTTGATGATATCTGTGTCAAATTTGAAACTGGGTCACGTGCCATCAATAACTAGGTCAGTAGGTTAAGTAAAAAAAACCTTGTGACCTCTCTAGAGGCCATATTTTTCAGTGGATCTTCATGAAAATTGGTCTGAATGATGATATCTAGGTCAGGTTCAAAACAGGGTCACATGAGCTCAAAAACTAGGACACTATGTCAAATAATAGAAAAAACAACGTCATACTCAGTTCAAAACTGGGTCATGTGGGGACAGGTGAGCGATTCAGGACCATCATGGTCCTCTTGTTTTTTCTTCCTTTTATGTCAGTTTTATGATAAATGAAAATTGAGGTAAGATTTGTACTATGAAATGGGTGTAGGTGTGTGTGGTAACTCTGTGAAAAATTTTGATTTTATATAGAATATATAGTGAACAATATTTAGATCCATGCAACCAAAAAAGCCTTTTTCTACCACGATAAATAAATATAAACATAACTTACCCTTTCCGTCCTGTTGCTTTTCTCTCAGGGTATATTATACTGAAATAAAAACAATAAAAATAGAAGCCTTGATATAACTTCAAAAGCATGCAGATACATATTAACGTTTAGGATTTCATTCTATGTTAGTACAAAGTTCTTTTAACAAAATTGTAAGTAAAAATTTAAGCAATTTTGAAAAAAAAGTAAACATTCTCCCAGAAGTAAATTTAAAATATCGGTATTGAAGTCGTCAACATGTTCTCTTTAATATGTCCACGTAAATTACAGTATTTGTTTTTTGCTTCCATTTAAGATTCTAAAACGGAGGAGAACGGCAACGTGCTTGTCGAAGTTGATGCGTGATTATGTTATAAGATGTCACGTATACTTTTATGTTTAAACATTGAAAAAAAATCACTGCATTATCGCTTCACTTTTTTCACAATTCCTAAACAATCAAACTGCAATGTACTTGGAAAATTTGGATGAGTATGCCTTTAAACTTACATAAGGCAGTTTGAAGTCGTCTTGATATGGACGATTCCACCTGGCATAGTATACGTCACCAATTTTGGGCACAAGCCATCCACAGCTTTATTTCCATTTGACGTCTGCATTTCAGCAAGGTTTCTGTAAATTACAGGGGGACATTTTCTAACATTTACTTTGTGAAATGTCATTTCTGTTAAACACTTCTTGTCAGTATTGTCGGGCGTTTTGCTACTTATATTTAAAGAAAGATTTGGCAATAAGATGTCACATTTTTGTATTACTGATATAAATTTAAATAATAAATGTTTACAAACCGTATAAGAAGTAATTTCTGCGGTCTTAATGTTCTGCGTCTACCGGAAATAAAATCCCCGCAGAAATTACCACTTATACGGCATTTCATCCTTTTTGGAGTTACAAATATTGACTGTTATATAGAGGGTGTTGTTCTGGAGAGGTAAATTTGATAATATATTTCAGCTTAGGAAATTTTTGATGATGCTGTTATAGAGTTTTTGCTTAAGAGAGAGCCGCTCTGGAGAGGCTGTACTGTACACCTTTTCTTCATGTATCCCTGCCGTGGTCTCCTTCAAAACAAGCAGGCAAGTTCCGATTAAAGAAGGGCAGCAAGAGCACTTTATCAGACTTGGCATATCGAGAAAGAGGCATGATAAATGTATATCACTTAAATTAAATATTTGCTTACCTGTCTGGTTTGCCCTTCTTCCCTTTTCTCTTCCCCTTGGGTGTCTTTGCTGTGTCTACATCAACTGATCTGATACGATTTCAAATAAGATTATATCTACATATATATTTCACTAATTCAATTAAACAGTTAACAAAGTGATGGATATCAAGTGAACTTTGGCATTTTGTAACATTTTACAATGTATTGATGTAAAACAGTATAACAATTGTACTTACAAATGACAATCCAACTCTACATCAAAGACAACTTTGTTGCCCACATTTTGGTATGAAAATTGTTGGCATTGACTTGACTGGCTCCTTTCAGGGGCTTCGGTTGGTTCTCCACCATTAGATGCACCTTCTGCTGTTTCTGCAGCAGTTCTTTGCCCGACACTTGCTTGTCCGCCTCCCGATGGGGTTTCGGTATCAACCTGTTCCCCGACCTCGGTATCAGCTATAGTCTGCTGGGCATCAGGACCATTTGGTTTGCTACCAGCATCAGCGCCAGTTGCTTGTCCGCTAGATCCCGAACCGGCACCAGCATCTTGTCTCGCTTGTCCACTAGATCCTGCATTGGCGTTAGGTGCTGGTCCCTTTGATCCAACATCAGCACCAGGTGTTTTTCCCTTTGATCCAACATCGGCAGCTTCTTGTCCACTTGTTGCCGCGTCTGCACCAACAGCTTTTCCACTAGATCCCGCATCGGCGCTTGTTGCTTGTCCTTTTGATCCAGCATCGGTGCCAGATGCTGGTCCCTTTAATCCAGGATCGGCGCCAGGTGCTGGTTCCTTTGATCCAGCATCAGCACCAGGTGTTTTTCCCTTTGGTCCAACATCGGCAGCCTCTTGTCCACTTATTGCCGCGTCTGCACCAACTGTTTTTTCACTAGATCCCGCATCGGCGCTTGTTGCTTGTCCCTTTGATCCAGCATCGGTGCCAGATGCTGGTCCCTTTAATCCAGGATCGGCGCCAGGTGCTGGTCCCTTTGATCCAGAATCAGCACCAGGTGTTTTTCCCTTTAATCCAGCATCGGCGCCAGGTGCTGGTTCCTTTGATCCAACATCAGCACCAGGTATTTTTCCCTTTAATCCAGCATCGGCGCCAGGTGCTGGTTCCTTTAATCCAGCATCAACCTCAGGTGTTTTTCCCTTTGTTCCAGCATCGGCACCAGGTACTTTTCCCTTTGATCCAGCATCGACGCCAGATGCTGGTCCCTTTGACCCAACATCTACACCAGTGGCTTGTCCACCAGATACTGCATCGGTGTCAGCGGTTTGTCCTCCGGATCCCGTAGCTTCTTGTCTACTTGTTGCCGCGTCTGCACCAACTGCTTTTCCACTAGATCCCGCATCGGCGCTTGTTCCTTGTCCCTTTGATCCAGCATCGGTGCCAGGTGCTGGTCCCTTTGATCCAGGATCGGCGCCAAGTGCTGGTTCCTTTGATCCAGGATCGGCGCCAGATGCTGGTTCCTTTGATCCAGCATCAGCACCAGGTGTTTTTCCCTTTGATCCAACATCGGCAGCTTTTTGTCCACTTGTTGCCGCGTCTGCACCAACAGCTTTTTCACTAGATCCCGCGTCGGCGCTTGTTGCTTGTCCCTTCGATCCAGCATCGGTGCCAGGTGCTGGTCCCTTTAATCCAGGATCGGCTGCAGGTGCATCAGCACCAGGTGTTTTTCCAATTGATCCAGCATCGGAAATTTCTTGTCCACTTGTTGCCGCGTCTGCACCAACTGCTTTTCCACTAGATCCCGCATCGGCGCTTGTTGCTTGTCCCTTTGATCCAGCATCGGTGCCAGATGCTGGTCCCTTTGATCCAGCATCAGCACCAGGTGTTTTTCCCTTTGATCCAGCATCGGCAGTTTGTTGTCCACTTGTTGCCGCGTCTGCACCAACAGCTTTTCCACTAGATCCCGCATCGGCGCTTGTTGCTTGTCCCTTTGATCCAGCATCGGTGCCAGATGCTGGCCCCTTAAATCCAGGATCGGCGCCAGGTGCTGGTCCCTTTGATCCAGCATCAGCACCAGGTGGTTTTCCCTTTGATCCAACATCGGCAGCCTCTTGTCCACTTATTGCCGCGTCTGCACCAACTGTTTTTCCACTAGATCCCGCATCGACCCCTGAAGCTTGTCCACTAGATCCGGAACCGGAACCAGTATCTCCTTCCTTACTTACTGCATTGGCCGAATTTACTTCACCAGTAACGGAACTAGAATTACTGGCGGCCCCATCCACTCCAGCGTCGGTCCCAGTGTTTTGTACGCCCCGATTAGGATCATTTTGGTTCCCTTGCCCGAAAACTTCATTTCCTGTTAGTAGTATTCCTGTAAAACAACAAAAACTTTTGCTACTGCCTTAGCTACAGACTATTTATAACAGAGCGACTGACTGACTTTCAATAAAAATAAACTGTTGAACAAAAGTTTATTTGGAATAAGATTTGAATGAAAACATACTGATCGACAACATAAAATAAATTATTTTGTTACATGACAGAAATATATCTGATATTTTCACAGCGAAAAACATCGCTAATATATTTTCTACTGGGGAGAAACTATAAAATGGAAAAATTAAGTCAAGACATAATATAAAAGGAAAACTTGTTTATTTTACATGTAAGATCAAAATATATTTTACTCATGAACACCACATCTTACATTTCACTCGTGGCTATGCCATTCGTGAAAATATTGCGTCTGTTGTCCACTCGTGTTAAATATTTCAATCTTACACTGATACAAACAAATATCCTCTATACATTTGGAATTATCAAATCATTTAAGACCCAAAAAAAAAAAGATAATTCTTTATCTTTGGTAGGCCGGCACACAACGCTAGCCTTGAAATTATATGGCGAAGAAATTAATTAAATAAAACAAGTTGCGTTTAACACACCTATTCGTTTTCACGTAACACATTGTACTTCGCTGCACAGCGTAATTTATCTAATAATACGTATACAGATACCATATTTTAAGAGCCATGCAATCTCATTTTTGGTATCTCTAAAGAAGGTTTCAGTCCGTATTTGCAAATAAATGCGTCTAGCCTGGTTGAACCGTACATTTCAAGGAATGGGTTCTACTCAGATGTGAGAAATTCATGCGAATGCCTCACACGTGTGAAGAATTCGTGCGAATATTTCAAAAACGTCGTACAAATACTAGTATGTCACAAACAAGCGCAATCAAAGTGTACTTTGCTCGGCAGATTTTAGGTAGGAGAAGCCGGGTCCACCTCACTTCAACCCCTATCGTCCTTGGTAAATTGTTCTGTATTTCTATTATAGGGTCCACTGGAAAAATATGGTGAAGAACGATTTCAAAGAGTTCTTTGCGTGTCACCAACTTACGCATTTGTGTTCCGACATCGTGTTTTTGTGCGTTGACTACAAAGGCCGAAGTTGCACGAGGAAAGTGCTATAATAGCAATATTTGATTGTGCCAGATTGAAGCGCGATATGCGGACATACGATGTTAAATGCAAATTCGACGTATTAGATTTTTCGTTGTAAAATACATTTGAAAATACTTTGATACATAATGATTTTCCAAGTCGGGAAAAATCAAAAGAACATACCAAACGGACGGACGAACACACATTTACTGAACCGTTCTTGTGTGGACTATGTCAAACTGACCAAAAACGTGGTTGATAAACTTAGGAACAAGAGTTATGATGCCCATAAATTGCTCACGTAAAGTAACAGTTTTTGTACCCGCATGTATGCCTGTAATGTTATTTTTAAGATAGTAATTGAAAGACGAAAGTCACAGAATTCAAAATTGTTAGTAGCTTTCTGCCGTTCCACATTAATCGCTTCACACTACGTTTAACTCAACCAAATGCAATATGGATCTTTGCTAAATCGCGGGCAATAACATGTCTGATAACTGTTGTCCAATCTCGCCCATCGATCATGAGCCGGATTATATAGTCAAACATAATTTGATAGTCACACATAATTTAGCCGGATATTGTTAAGACTGATATTAAAATAAAATCTTTGGATTGTTAATAAGATCAAAATTCGGAATTTAAAGTGTCGCAGATAGACCTTGGATTCTTCCTAAATTAAAGAAAATAATTAGGGCCACCAAGCCGATCTACCAAAATTGAGTTGGCTTGCCTTTTATTCACACGAATATGTTTCAACAGACTGATCAATGATTTGAGCCGCACCATGAGAAAACCAACATAGTGCATTTGCGACCAGCATGGATCCAGACCAGCCTGCGCATCAGCGCATCAGCGCAGTCTGGTACGGACCCATACTGTTCGCTTTTAAACCTTAATGAGACCCGGTAGCGAACAGTATGGGTCCTGACTAGACTACGCGGATGCGCAGGTTGGTCTGGATCCATGCTGGTCGCAAATGCACTATGTTGGTTTTCTCATGGTACGGCTCATTTTAGTCTATTGCAGAGCGTTAGCAAGGTGTAACATATGCAAATTTTGCTAATTCAAGGACTGTAACTCTGGATAAACCGGTATTAAAGACAATAAGAAAAACTTGGTCGTGCATGTATTTTCTCTAGACTGTCAGGTAGATTGAAAATGTGGTCTGTAGAATCTTAACAAATCAGTTGTATAACATAAGGGATCATATGTAAGCGGACTTTAAAAATACACTATCATTTGTAGGAAAGTGTAAAAAGAAGTCAAACGTGTATGTTATATTTCAGGTGTGAAGAATTCTTTACCGTTCAACATAACTGTCAGGTAGAGACCGTACCATAGCTCTTCGCATACTTTGATTTTTCAAACTAAAGTGATTTTTACAAGTGCACCGGTTACGATAAAAATGTAAACAACGGACTCTGTCTATGAAACTTTGAAATGAATGAATGACAGTCGATCTCAGTCATAATACTGATTGACAGTGAATGCTAATGACTCCATGTGTTGCAGAAAAGTATTTAGTTTGTAACTGTAATTTCCCATCAATTGAAATCCTCTCAAAACTGGTAAAATAATTACTTATATTTGGACAAATCTCATCGTCTTTGCCGTTCGGCAGCTGCAAAAAGGGCAAATATAAAAGATTCAGTGTAAGTAATATTTCACTGGTACTGCCAGTTAGTAAGTTCATACTCTGAACAACACGTCAGAGAAATTTGGGCAGATTTGACCAATTATGACGTTGGCAGCATTAGATTATATTTTTTCTTTACACAAAAATTGCCGTTAGGTAACAAAGCGAATACGCCGATAATCCGGAGTTCACCGATTATTGTTCCAGTTCACGCAATGTAATCCAGCAATTAAACTGCATAGCTATTAGCTACTGCTGTTATAGGGAAGTGGTAGAGTGTCTGCCTTAGGGGTGAGAGGTCCTGGGTTCGAGTCCCAGTTAGAGCTTAACTATTTAGATTCTGCTAAAGCATAGTTTTGCTGTTAATAGACTGTTCCAGATGTTCTAAATTTTTAGCACACAGTATCATGGATCAGTATTTAGCAATCCAGATCAAAGTTGAATGTTAAATCAAATGCACCCAATTAGAAAATATTGACTATATTATGTCCCTTTGATGTTTATGCTCTCCATGTTCAAGAAGAGTTACATTTCCTTGATCACAAAATTTTCGTTATCATGAAAATATTAAATGCTCATAACTCCGCACTTCTGGTTAAAATATTGTCTATATTTCTGTTTTTGAGAAATATATGGACATTTCTCTTCATTTCAAAGCTTTTTAACTCCAAACCTATGATTTGAAAAACTTAGGTACTATCTCTATGTCAGGTACTTCAACGATATATGACGAGTTAGGCTTTGGCATGGTGTATAACTATTTGGTTTAAACAATATTTTTATCATATATATATTTACAACATGAAACGTTACATAATTACAGTACGAAGGATTGAGTAGATTGAGTAGAAAGCCAAGCTTATTTGAAACTCTCTCCTTGCGTATTTTGGTATTTTGTTTCGGTAACATGTTAACTTCACAATAAACAGTATTGTATTAGACCGGTTAGACATAAAATGAAGGAAAATAAATATACGTGTATTCATATATATAATATATAACTATTTTGTCTTGTTACCTTGTAGTATCTATACCATTCTGATGTAACTGCATATAATTCTGCACTCCAAGGTAAGAAAAAATAACAAGAAACAGAAATAGATCTTACAAGTATAAAATGAACGTTTACTAATATTATCTGTTGAAACAGCAGTGTCTGCATTCCGACAAATCTTAAAATAAACTACGTGACGAAACCTTTAATACTATTACCCGTTTTTTTTTTCAAGAAAACTTCACTCTCTATTGAATTGCCTAAACTATGAAACATCAATAGCAGTATTATATATTTTTGATTTTGATAAACTAGCGCAATAACACATTGACATTTTTCTTTGCAATTACAACACTCTTGTAAGGGATATTCTATTTAGAGATGGTGTATGAAATTAAATTAACTTTAAAAAAAAAGCTGATGCCGACTTGTTAAGTGCTGTGAAAAATCTATCTTCAAACCTTAATATCTATCAAGGAATGCCTTTCAAGAATGCCCTTTAGACGCACAATGTTTGATTCTGCAGATGTCTGCAATCTTTTTAACAACGGAAGAAAATATGCGCGCTTTTCAAATTTGAATAATGCCCTAAGTTTTTTTTCCATTGTAAATATTAAAAAATATATCTTACCTAAAACAAGAGCAAATAACCCAAATCTAATTAAAATTCCAACGTCCATTATGTCCGCCACCACAACAGGACTGACTTTAATACTTCACTGTAACTAGCATGGCTCTATATATAACTGCCGTTGCTTACTCCGTCCCTGATTAATTCATTTATTTATTTGCGCCATGCTCTATAATTATTCACATTTCAAGGTCACATTTCAAGGTCATCTCTATGACAAACGTAATCAACGTGTATTTTACTGAGTCTGTGCTATGTAATTACAAATAAAAACTGGTTCAATCTATTCAAAAAATTAGGTACTATGTTGTGTAAAGCAAATATGCTAGATATGTCGACATTTTGTCCGGCTCTGTTGCATCAATTTGAAGATTCTAATTAGTCAATAGTAAAAGTAAAGTATTGTACCAACGCGGACAGTGAGGTAAATTGGAAGAAATACCTATTATATGATTAATTTCTGTAGTTTCTTGTTTAAAGATATAATACATGATGATATATTTCATACCAGCTTAAAATTGAATTATTATTATACAGAATTAAGGAAATACAGATAAAACAAATATGTAAAAATAAACCAAATCTGCCCATTTTTTAGCTCGACTATTCGAAGAATAGTCTAGCTATTCTACTCACCCTGGCGTCGGCGTCGGCGTCGGCGTCGGCGTCACACCTTGGTTAAGTTTTTGCATGCAAGTACAACATACAGCTATCATTTAAAGGCATATAGCTTTGAAACTTTTTTATTCTTTTTCTAGGTCAATTACCAACCTCACTGGGTCAAGTTCCATAACTCTGACATGTATTTTGAGCAAATTATGCCCCCTTTTGGACTTAGAAAATTCTGGTTAAAGTTTTACATGCAAGTTACTATCTCCAAAACTAATGCAGATATTGAATTGAAACTTCACATGTGTCTTCGGGGTTATAAAACTAGTTGATAGCACCAAGTCCCATAACTCTGACCTTCATTTTGGCCAAATTATGCCCCCTTTTGTACTTAGAAAATTTTGGTTAAAGTTTTGCGTGCAAGTACATACAGCTATTACTAAAAGGCATATAGATTTGAAACTTATTTTTTCTTTTTCTAGATCAATTACCTACCTCACTGGGTCAAGTCCCATAACTCTGACATGTATTTTGGCCAAATTATGCCCCCTTTTGGACTTAGAAAATTCTGGTTAAAGTTTTGCGTGCAAGTACATACAGCTATTACTAAAAGGCATATTGATTTGAAACTTATTTTTCCTTTTTCTAGATCAATTACCTACCTCCCTAGGCCAAGTCCCATAACTCTGACATGTATTTTGAGCAAATTATGCCCCCTTTTGGACTTAGAAAATCCTGGTTAAAGTTTTACATGCAAGTTACTATCTCCAAAACTAATGCAGATATTAAATTGAAACTTCACATGTGTCTTCGGGGTTATAAAACTAGTTGATAGAATCAAGTCCCATAACTCTGACATGTATTTTGGGCAAATTATGCCCCCTTTTGGACTTAGAAAATCCTGGTTAAAGTTTTGCGTGCAAGTACATACAGCTATTACCAAAAGGCATATAGCTTTGAAACTTATATATTCTTTTTCTAGGTCAGTTACCAACCTCACTGGGTCAAGTTCCATAACTCTTAACATGTATTTTGAGCAAATTATGCCCCCTTTTGGACTTAGAAAATTCTGGTTAAAGTTTTACATGCAAGTTACTATCTCCAAAACTAATGCAGATATGGAATTGAAACTTAACATGTTTCTTCGGGATTATTAAACTAGTTGTTAGCATCAAGTCCCATAACTCTGATATGCATTTTGGTCAAATTATGTCCCGTTTCGAACTTAAAACTCTTTTGATATTTAACATTTTGGGTAATAATTTCCTGCTTCTGTGACAATATTTCGAATAGTCGAGCTTGGCTGTCTTACGGACAGCTCTTGTTATGTTACCGAGGAAACAAAATGGCTGCCATATTGATAAAAATATTGAACTATTGATAACTTCCTTGTTGAAATTCTTTCACCGACGAAATAAATTTAAGAGGTTTACAATGGAACAGCGTTTCCTTTTCCGTTTAACAACTGGAAACTATATACATGTAGGTAGTTCTTACAGGGCCGAGACTTTCATATCTTTTCCCAGTCATCAATGCTCCTTAAGTTCTGCATATGTGGAATTCTTTTATTATAGGAAACTTTCCTCATTCCTGTGGATGTTTGATAGATCAAAGCCAAAGAAATTTAAAGAATACATTTTGGGACAAGGGTAAAGGCAAAGATGGAGGGACAGACTGAAACAAATACGTGCAAGATAAATTCAAGCTATAGTAAAAACAGCTTGTCCTGGCAAAAGAAAATAAGTATATTCATATATATGACTTCTGCAATCAGAGACATATCAACATTGCTAGAATAAGTTTTTGATCAAGACAAAGCGTTCTTCATTCTTCTTTACCTGAAAACCACTTTCTATCATTTCTTTGATGTTCAAAAAAAAAAAAAAAAAAAACCATGAAAGGTTATTATGCTGTTTGCACACACCTATACTTACAGTGCTAAGTATTTTAAACTATACATATGTGTAGTTATTCATAAAGTGAAAACATGAAGCAAATAAATTTAGAGGCAGTGTAAATCCTTTAGTGAGAGTGTCAATAAACTCTTAATTCAGTGTGTTTTACAATAAACCAAGTGGTGCTCTTAATGGTATTGGTTTCAATAACATCTTCGAATAAATAGGAATAATGCACATTTTATGGCCGGTGCTAGGATTGGGGACGGATAGTACGGGGTGTTGCACGTTCCACTACCTCTCAGGAACAGACTCGATCAAACCGAGTCTGCTTTTAGTTTGCTTGGTTGCAATCTATGGTTCCAAAGTATCATCTTACATATTATATCAACTACCACGACGGCACTTTTTTAGTGCAGCGGCCGTAAAAGATCTCCCCGTACTTGGAATCAGTGTTTTTATATTTTCTGGTGCTTTGGGATTATAAGGATCTTACATGCCTGCCTGTGTAAGACGGGTTTTTCCCTACCAGAGGGGCAGTGTAACCGAGCGTTAGCGAGGATTTTTATCCAAGCGTCCCTGAAGTTGGGTAAAAAGCTGTCTTACATGGGCAGACATGTTAGATCATTTTTCTTGCCTATCACAATTCAAAATAGATCGTGGTGAAAATCATATTTGGGTATTTCCTGACAATATTTTTTTACAGTTTATGAAGTTATAATAGTGCCAGTGCTATGTGACATCACCTAAGTGCTCGAAGACATAAATACAGATCCCTGACGCCTGCTCAGACAAATGTATACTTTCCTTGGTAGGAAGGCAAGAACATGGAGTCCATTCAAAGTTTATGGTTAATAGAGGTCCGCCTTAAGTAGGGTTGTTGCTCTATCCACAACCTCTCGTGAACAGACTCAGTCAAATCGAGTCTACTATTATTTTGCTTGGTTGTATTCTATGCTTCCAAAGGACCTCCTTACAGATTTTATTCAATCTGTTAAGATTCAATATTAAAATCTGGCTGAGAGTCAATCAAAACCAGGGTCTTTTTATACAAGGATATTGGCCCCAAATATACACGAAACATCACATTCTGTAAGACAGCTGCTTAAAATCATTATAAACACCACGTAGAAATGCATTCTGTTAAAATGTACCTCGTTATGTACAGTTATGCTCTATATTTTTGTCATTTTGAATTATTCATTGCATCCTATGACGTTTCTTTCTCTGTATATTTAGCAGGTATATAAGGAGCTTTATGAATTGTCACGACAATGAATTAGTCATCTGTGAAAATAAGTACAGCTTTATGATATGTTTATATGTTTGTTTATTATAAGTATAAATAGGTTATTTCGTGATAATTACGAATAGAAAAACATAGACGCTCTACTTAAAGCATCTTCAACGGGATCATTAGATATTCATAGCAAAAATTGTTGCCACCCTTGCTAGAAAGGCCGCAATTGGTATTTGAGTTAATTGGTTGGTTGTTGCAAATAGTGTTCCTCCGAGGAATAAGTTTTCCTACAAACTGGCACAGTCTCAAAGACATGCGCATAGTTAAAACGCCCATACTTCCTCAATGTCATTAATCGTAAAATACTATACTGAATAGATCAATACTGATAAAATTTTCTAACGCAAAACTTTCAAAAAACAATTTGAAACAAATATTTTAAACAATTCCAATTCACCATTAAATATGAGCTAGTTCCTTGAATAAATGCAATTCATTTTGAATTCGACTTTTTCAAACTGGGTTGAGGTATCAAAATAAATAAGATTACAATGTATTTGATTACGCAAGTTTGGTTTTGTTGGTTTTTTTCACGTAACTGGCTGGGAACAAGTAGCCAGACAAATTTTCGGCTCCATTGTTTTCTCAAAAAAAAAATGACATAAATGAAGCCCGCACTGCACAAATAATCAGCATCACATTGTGACGTAAAATAGTTATTTTGTAAACACAGGTGAGGTATGATCATAAAACCTAACATTACACAATCTTGTGAAACAGTGGTTTCTTGTAGACATGGAGAACAAACATAGAAACAATGAGTGAAAAACGCCAAAATAAAGCGGTTATTAGATGTGTCCGGAAACTGGTCGTGTCCTGATACTCGTTCCCAGGCAGTATAAATGTGTGCAAAATTTCCAAAGTGTTAAGTAATTTTAAAGATATTGACTAAACATTACAAATTGCTTTAGACGACTAAAGAAATGCTTGAATGAAAGCTAGAAAATTTACCGTTAAACGACAGCGCTGCGTCTGTCTTTAGGGGACTGAGATGAAACAGTTTTAAGTTCTTTTGTACTTTTATGTATTTGATGTTTTAACTGTCAGCAATCCAAGTGTGTACAAAACCAAGCGGAATATTGGTGGCGCGATCATTTTTTTTACTGAACTTTCTTTGAGATCAAGGTCCTTTTGCACGTCGTCTTTTCTACTTTACTACATTTGTATGTTTCACTGCATGTTGTTCAAACGAAATTTTACCTTGAGGTGCCCTTTACTTTTGTTTTCAGTGCCGTGTTCTGTAGTTATAGCCATTGACGCCTTTATACAGTCTTCAATGTTTGTCGACTTGACTAAATACTTCTAAAAACCGTCTCCAATAGTGTTTCATTAATATTACAGTCCAACATTAAAGAGAAATGTCCATGTTGTCTTGCTTCTCCTTCTAGTGGTATTTTCTTACCTCTGTTACGTTTTAACGCAAGCCATTTATTCAACATTTCGACAGAAAAAAAAGTCAAAAGTTCCTTGGATTATTTTGTCCTGTGAGTCTGTGAGTATCGTAGTCGCCGTCAACAATGGCTTATGGCAAAGCAATAGTGTCAGGTGTAGAAATTTTGAGATACTAAATGAAATTCCGCCTTATCAACTACCATGCCCAAGTCCTGGCCAAGATCAGGTACTTTCGGTAGCCCATGGGAAAGCCTATATGGCCATATAAGATGTGCTCTTGAAACATATCACTATTTTAACAAATGTTTAAGGTTTTAAAGTTTTATATCCCATGGCAAGGGAATATAAGCATAACAGTATGCAAACGTGTAGTTACAGGTTCTGGCTTCAGTCGGAGACAGAGATCGGGCACGATGTACCTGGGGTAGCTCTAGAGTTAAAGGAAGGTCATAGAGGGTGACCGGATACTGCTCGAACTTGGAATATTTCTTTAGTCTGGCCATATCGGGACGTTATTCGACATAGGGCTGTATTCATAAAGCATCTTAAGTATAAGTTTTGACTTAAGTTTAAGATTTTACTTAAATTTGTGGTGATTTCAACTTAAGTCTAAGTAAAAACTTAAGTTCTAGTCATAAAAACAGCTAAAACTTAAGATACGTAAGAAATGACTTAAGTCAGAAAATAAAATAGCGTGGTGAGTACGATTAAAGTGTTGTTTTCAGATAAAAGCACTGTTGTATCTGTCTGAAATTAATGTTGTTTTTTTAATGTTTTCGTCCACAATAAAAAAACAAGAATTACTTATTAAGTTGTTTTATGAATAACAAATATACTTAAGTAAAATAAATTTCTAACCTAAGTAATACTTAAGTCAATAATCAATTTCTTATACTTATACTTAAGATGCTTTATGAATACGGCCCCTGGTGCGAGATCCAGTGACTGGAACATACACTCATGCTATGAACGAACATATAGGTATATGATGTAGGTATTGAAGCATTTGAGGTGCATCGATATATAGTAGTATATTTTGTTCAAGTTACAATACTTATGTGAACGTTTCGGGAGACACTTAACAATCTAAATAAAATGGCTTCCAAGCTCAGGCGTTTATGTGAAGTAACCATGACAAATGTATTTATTAATTTTTTGTCCTTTGACACATAAACGAACGTTCAGATTTTGAGGATAAGAATTCGAACTTTCTAGTTTGTATATCGAACTGTCAGCTAGTCGTAATAGAGTAGTAGTACATATAGAAGGCCGGTGCGCTATTCTGATAGCCAAGTGCCTTGAATCTCTTTAACCTTTACCCTGCTAAATTTCTAAATTGGACTGGCCCATCATTTAATTTGGGCAGCATCACTTATTATTCAAAGGGATGCTCACTGAAAATTTACTGACTGAATAACAAACAGTGCAGACCATGATCAGCCTTCACGGATGTGAAGGCTGATCATGGTCTGCACTGTTCGCAAAGGCAAAATCACTTGCCGGTTAAAGAAATATTCTATCGTTTCAGAGTAACTTCTGTCCCATGTTTGCATGCCCGGTGTAACAAGCTGTTCCTTTAATTAGACATTATATATGGCTTTACTGTATAAAAAGTTACATTTAAAAGTTTATGAGAAACATGTTCTTTACTCTGAAAGATAAATTGGCAATACGCATTAAATATTTCACGTTACCTTTTGGCAGCATAGCATGGCACTAGTAAACAATTTCTTTACGTCATACATGACTTTTGAATAGCAACTGTTGGCTAATTAAAGGAATTTTATGTACGTATACATCACCGTCATTGGACTACAACAATATAGAGACATATCTCATACATTTCATTCAGATACTTCCTTCGAAACTGTACTACATAGTAAGAGGACATGTCGTCTGCGTCATTTTGCCAAAGCACAAAATGTACTCGGTAGATGAAAAGAAAAGAATTAAGACTGAACGGGTTTTTATCGCAAAAACTGTAATCTGGGTTTGGTGGAACTGTTGTTCTATGTTAATGGGCTTATAGCGATGTGTCTGTATAACCTATAATTAGATATTACTAAAACAAGACACGGTGATGTTTTACATTTGTATATCAAAATAAAAATACAATTATATACAACATACTGAAATGCGGATTTGTGTATAAGATATAAGAAGAGTGTTCACATCACTGGCGAGCCTCCTCCGTCATTATTATAGGCACAGAGGATCTGAAAAGAGAAGGGATATACATGTACATGTAAATCAATTAATAATAAACGGGACGTTTTTCAAATCTGTAATCAAATAAGTGAAAACATTATATTATAAATTTATCTACATAAAACTAAACATAAATAAATATCTCTTCTTTTTTACTGTTTCAGGTCCATTTACACAGCATTCTATTTATTATTTGCTGGGACCAGTCAATTAGCAACGTTTTAGGATTCCAATCATATCGAGCATTCAATTTTCCCTATAATCGGTATTATCGGTTATTAAGAAGGATAAATTCGATTCATTTGGTATCGTTTAATTGGTTGATTTAATCTTCCCTCTCAATAAACCACGAGTCAGAGGTAGGTAACAAATGCCCTAAAATTCCAATTTCCATACAAATCCCGTCCCCTCCCTCGAGTTAAGACTCTTAATAGCTGGATGTTCATAAGCTTTAACCTAGTATCCTTCGCTTACAATAATTCTAATGACAATGCCAATAATTCTAATGACAATGCCACTGACTTTATTGCAATCATAAGGCAAATGGAATGGTTCCTATTGTAATCTTTAAAAGTGACTGTTCGTAAATATATTGTAACACTATATCATATGTTTTGGTTGGGGGAAATTGTGTCCCACAATTTTGTGGCCAGTTGTTAAGGACCCAACCTTTGATATTACAACAGTACGACTAAAACAGTATATAATTTATATACTGTCATTTTTACTTCTTGTTGTATGTTTAAAACAAATTTTGATATTTTGTTATACATTATTGTATGATATCATGTTTATATGTTCCGTCATTTATTATTAAATGACCTTTTCGATTCACATGGTTTTAGTCTTTTCTCTCTTGTATATCAAACAAAGAAAACTTCGTACATTCAATTTACCTTAAAAGGTAGACATAAATCATATTATGATAAAATACTATTGAAACTTGGTGACGGGGTTTGAAAATTACTTCGAAATAAATGGGTTTCTCAGATAAGTGAGTTCGAGATATCGAGTTTCAGCTGTGTCTCTTTTAATAAAATGGTTTAAGAAGTGATCTTACCCGTCTTTACTCTTCTTTGGCTTCTGTACATACCTGTAAGCAAAATAATCAAAACTGCAACACCCTCATTTATATGCTTATATAATGCCTAATACTACGGAAGTGACGTAAAATTCTGCACGTGATTTTTCAATAACACACGAATAAGATATAACGAAAATTTTACTGAACTATTAAAATGACAACTTTGAAAATAAACAATAAACCTACAAAATAATAAAGCTTTATTTCTGAATTAATTTTCCGCCAGTTTAATGACTTTCGTCAAAACAGTTTTATGACCAATTTGCTTGGGTTTAAAAATATGCAGATATGAAAAGTAAGCGATGTTAACTGTTTTCATGACCATTAAAATGACAACTTTGAAAGTAAACAATAAATCTGTAAAATGATATAAATATCATTTCTGAATTAATGATTCCAGTTTAATGGCGTTCACCAAAACAGTTTTATGACGCTTGGGATGATAAAAAACTTTTTGAAAAGTGCAGATATAAAAAGTAAGCGATGTTTTCTTTTTTTTCATGGTACAGCATGAATTTGTATGAGTATAGATATGTTATTTTCCTTCCTTAAAGAGCCAGCAGATTGTATAGTAGAGATGGTACCTAAAAAAATTCAAATTCATCTTTACATATTTTTTACAGAATGAAATGATAGCTAAGTGCACCAAATTACTAAACATATTTATGGTTTTCCTCCTCTCCATGTAAAAATAGAAATATCTGACATTTAAAAAATGGCTTTCTCAAAATATCTGAAGCAAAATGGACAACTCTTGTATTGACCGTTTTTCAATGGTTTTAGGACATCCCCAATTATAGTCTGTATTAAAAGTCTCCACATCTACATAAATTCAATAGAATATAGTGTAAGTTTAGTCTACTTTCAACACTTTGAAAGAGCCTATACTGAACTTCCTTTTGTCTTTTAATAAAGTCAAAATCCAAGACTAGCCAAGAGTCTAAAACGCTTGAAAAAAAATCTGAGAGAAAGAGAATGACATGCTCTTTATTATAAGCTTACCAAAACCATACCAAAAATGTACCTGAAAGAAGATACTAAAGATTTTATAATGTAAACAAACCCCTACACCATTTTGCCATCAATATTTTTCATTCATGAAATCACTCAATTCAGGTGATAATTGTTGATATATTATAAATGAGAGGCCCTAACAAAATCTTTTTTTTTCAGGTTGTGTAAGCAGTTTAAGTTGTAAATTCATGTTGATATCTGAAGTTACCCGCTTACCTTGTTTACAAGAATAAATAAACACCTTGTAATTTTTTAAGGGTAGTTGACCAGTAACGAAAATCATCAGAGTAATCTCCATAATATTATGCTTTTTCAGCATTTATTTCGATTTTCATGGAAAACAATGATCGTGAGAGTTCTATCCAGAAAATGTTGAATTGCTAAAAATACATTGCAGAGTCATTACCTATCGCTACGTTAAAATGTTGTACTTACAATCACTACCTTAAAATGTTGTGATTTCATTTGATGATAATGACTTTTTGTGTTACATTATTTGCAGCAAAGTACACCTGATAAGTATGAGAAAATTCTTCAAAATGACTAAAACATAAGAAACAATTCTAAAATGATTGATTGAAATGACGAATATAACCAGTCTGGCTACGTTGTTACATAAACGTGATACCAATTTAACTTTTTTGTAATTTTTAATTGTTGGATATATACATTTTATGTTTTTAAAATTTAGTATATAAATTTTGAGTAAGCCAATGTATCATCATTTGGAACAATAAATAACTTTGGCTTAAAGATCAAATCTTAATAATGTTTCTTAATGTCGTAAAATTTCTTTAATGGAATTTATGCATTATTTTACTTTATTTTCATGCACTACTAAACTTTCTATCAGGGCCTTACTACAACTTATAAAATAACTGTCAGTGTAAGCCATGAGAAAAGTGTGCATATTGTATATTGAATACAATGAGAGTTAAACAAATGTAGGTCATATTTTGTCTGCCTGATCAGTTGTTGTTAAAAGGACCTATTTGATTTTTCTTTCACTTTTGACCAATGTTTTATGTTGGCTTCCGTTTATTGGTCAATTCAGAGTTGTTCCCCTTAGATTTTCTTGGGTAGGTACCATCTCTATGTATAGCGTACACTTTCGATACATGGGTCTATACTCATTCTTTAAATCAATTTACTTGTTTTCTAAACGTTATATAACGCTGGAGAAACATTGCCATAACGTCTCTCCATACTAAATTTTCTGAATGATGTTTACTTTGGATATTTTGAATATGTATGTAAAACATCTACTTACATTATACATTCAGCGGTTTGCATAAGGTAATTATCCTTTCCAGATTTTTTAACCACCACCTCAGGACACTGGTCAAACTCCCTGCCTGGTATAGGCCCTACAGCTACGTGTTTTTCTATGAACCTGTCAATATCAATTAATTATCTAATATATAATAGGTATATACATGTATACTTTAGAAGCGGACTTTGAATTCTCGAAAGACTTACACAGGGGACTGTTCAAAGATATTTGACAAAATTGTCATTTACATACAGTCGTTTCCATTGGATACGAGAACTCAATATGGTAATTCTTTCATGCTGTTTTACCTGTACGAGAAAACTGTAATGAATAATTAAATATAGCTTGTTATCTATTAACGATTACGTTTTCAAAATCCCATTTTGATTTTTTTTATGTATGGGATTCAAAGAAAAAAATACTTTAAAATATTTACTGACCTTTGACCTTGCTGTTGGACTTGTTCTGTGGCTTGATCTTTGTCCTTCTTGTCTTTCTTGCCTTTCCCCTTCTTGTCTTTCTTTGCTTTCTTTGCCTTCTTTTCTTTTTTAGCTTTCTTTCCTTTTGGAGGTTTTGAAAGGTACACGGTTCTGAAACATTTGTGTTTAACTGTATTAGAGTTGTCGGTAGGCCAGAAGTTATATTCGCATATCTCTTCAAAATATTCTCGATAACAATGCATAATTGTAAAACACTGCATACAATGGTTATATTAATATGTATGTAATATAAATTTTCATAAAGTCACTTACATTTGACATTCTCTTTCGTCCATTATGAATGTCACTGTATTGCTAAGTTGGTTGTATTGTCCATCAGGACACACTGCTGCTACAGCTGCCCTCTGTGATGACGCTGTGGTTTGTGACTCGGTAGATGGCGCAGCTGTCTGCGTGCTCGCCTGTGTTGTTTGTGCTGAAGACGTCTGTTGGCTTGCCTGGGCTGCTTGTGCTGAAGATGTCTGCGTGCTCGCCTGTGTTGTTTGTGCTGAAGACGTCTGTTGGCTTGCCTGGGCTGCTGGTGCTGAAGATGTCTGCGTGTTTGCCTGTGTTGTTTGTTCTGAAGACGTCTGCGTGTTTGCCTGTGTTGTTTGTGTTGGGGACGTCTGCGGGTTTGCCTGTGCTGTTTGTGTTGGAGACGTCTGCGGGCTTGTCTGTGTTGTTCCCTCCGAAGTGGTCGTTGCAGCAGCGGACGTGGTCGAACAGTCAGCATACTGGGTATACACTGTTAAAGAAATGAAACGCCTCCGGTTATAAACACTAAAATCTTCCTCATGCTAAGACATATTTTTTGTACAAAATGCATTGTTTTAAGCGCACAGAAAATTCGACAAATATAAAAAGTTCAATTTCATTTCATAAAGCTTGTATCATATTTAAATTATTGAAAAATATATATTTACCTAAGAGTCCGACTATCATAAAACATGAGAAAAATACTTTTTTCGCCATTTTCTTTGCTTCTGTTCTTGGCAGTAGTCACGCAGAAATTGTCGTCTGCTGTTCCACGCAGGTTTATTTGTAACCCCAGTCGCCTAAACTAACAATAAACCCGTCACATTTCATTCCGATTAATTAGCATATTTTAAATTAATTACTTTGTGCTTATTTACGTACACGTGTAACATGTTTACGTTATTTAAACGTGTGTTGTTTATTTTTCAGTTAAGGACGAATGATTATTTGTTCCGTTTAACGGACATGTCGAAGGCGGTGCCTTAAGACGGCTTCAACAGAATGGTATTAACTGTGTCCATGTTGAAAGCTGATTCTTTTCCAAAAAAAAAACACAACCAACCATGAACGTTTTGTGTATTGCCACACAATGTTGCACTTACATTCCAGCAATGATTTTGCTGATATATACCTTCTAAAACTGCTAAACTGTCACGATTTCCTACAAGATACCTCATTTCTATGTAAATAAATAGTAAGCCCAGCTAACAGAATGGAATCTTCAATAAAACAATAAGAAACATTTATTTTAGATAATACATTGCACATGCGCATACATAGTAGTAGTCAAATGAAATCCATTCGTTTTTAGACTATAGTTCTTTCAGCAACAATAGAAGCGTTCTTTTTTTACATTTCCCAAAACTACATTTTTTTCTATCAGATGTGTTATTTTCACCATATTTAACAAAATATGTAATATTTACATTATGCAAAATTATGACGATTTCAATTATGGTGATATCATACTGGTATGAGAATTACAAATTCGCCTAAAAGTTTACAAAGAAAAAAAACATCGCTGTTCATAGTCCAAGATCACCATTGCCTTCAAATATTTAAAATTAATCAGAATAAGTTTCACGTCATTTTTCACCCTACATGATGCCTTTTTAGCTCATCTGGATTTTTGAGGAAAAAATGGATGAGTTATTGTCATCACTTGATCGGCGTCGGCGTCTGCGTCGGCGTTGCCTGGTTAAGTTTCATGTTTACGTCAGCTTTTCTCCTAAACTTTCAAAGCTATTGCTTTAAAACATGCAACATTTGTTCACCATCATTAGTTGACTCTGTACAGCAAAAAAAAACTCCATCCTGCTTTTTTTCAAGAATTATGGCCCCTTTTGGACTTAAAAATATCAGATTTCTTGATCAAGTTTTATGTTTAGGTCAACTTTTCTCCTAAAATGTTAAAGCTTTTGCTTTGAAACTTGCAAAACTTGTTCAACATTAAAACCTGACTCTGTACAGCAAGAAACATAACTCCATCCTGCTTTTTGCAAAAATAATGGCCCCTTTTGGTCTTAGAAAATCAGATTTCTTGGTTAAGGTTTATCAGTGTTTAGGTCAGCTTTTCTCCTAAACTATCAAAGCTATTGCTTTAAAACTTGCAACACTTGTTCACCATCAAAAGCTAACTCTGTATAGCAAGAAACATAATTCCACCCTGCTTTTTGCAAGCATTATAGCCCCTTTTAGACTTAGAAAATTTTGGATTTCTTGGTTAGGTTTTGCGTTTTGATCAGCTTTTACGGTCAAAGCTGTTGCTTTAAAACTTGGCGCAGTTATTTGGCATTAAACGTTGACACTGCACAACAAGTACCGTAACTCTGCTTTGCTCTTTGCATTATGGCCCCATTTGGACTTAGAAAATCATAGGTAGGTCAATATTTCTATTATACGGAGACAAAAAAAATCAGATGAGCGTCTGAACCCGCATGGCGGTGCTCTTGTTTATACATGATATCATTTATACATCCTTAAAATTGATTTAAACATGTTTTCTTTTTCGAAAATGAAAATTCTTAAAAGTAATTCCATGCAATATGGTTTTGTAACGCTTTAGTAGGGAAATGGGTTCAGCAAATTTTGATTTAACTGGGAGACATTCAATTAAATATGAACGGAAGGCTCATTAGTCTTAAAACTATGTCAACACTACTGCAGGTTGGAGAAATAGGTCCAGTGTCTTTCTCCTGACAGAAAGGTCAATAACTTGAATTTAATGCAAAAACTGCTGTTTTACTAGTAAACGATCAATGCCGTCGCGTTGTGCATCGTCTGATTTTGCACGGTTCAGAGTTTAGTTCGCATTGACCTACGAGCGTTAGCCCGAGTGGTTAAAAGTCCAAGTATCTGAATGATGAACCGTGATAAACCAGACGGTAAGCCACATGAAGGCATTGTTTATTTCATTGAAACTCGATGATAGACATATGAAGAAGTACTGAACTGTGCGTCATGAGACTATCTGACATGATAATTGACGTCATAAGGTTCTCTCATCGATCCACGAGTCAACCGTTGTTTATCAGATGGTAAACCACACGGGGGCATTGTTTATTTTATTCTAACATGCCCGTTGAAACATGATGATAGAAATTATGTTGAAGAAGTACTGAACTGTACGTCATGTGACTATTTGACATGATAATTGACGTCATAATGTTCTCTCATCGATCCGCGAGTGAACAATCAAACGTAATCTTCATTTTTCACTGTTTTTCTTGTTTTCGGTGCTTCCGAGGGAACTTTTTTCAGATTTTAATAAAATTAAGATTTCATATTTTTAACCTGATGTTATAGATCTGCCATGTGCAACCGTTCAATTTTAATGGTGATATTTTATAGAATATAGCTCTAATATATTATGTTATATGTTCTGAACACTGAAGAGACAGAACGCCTAAATACAGTTCTGGCATGTTTTATTTTCGCTGTGTGTATTTGCTAAAAATTTATTTACTTATTTTTCTCATTCGCCTTAATTCTAAACCTTGTTTTGAATTCAAAACAATGGCTTGAGGCAAGTCGGACAGTTTTCGCTTCAAGTGACATGTGATGAGGAAGTCCGCTGTGTTGACATGCACATATACGTTAATTAAAATTCATTGACTGAATTATCACCAGTTATGAACAAATAGATAACTTGATTATTCAGTAAATGTTCATGGTGGTCCAAGAGTTGGTAACTCAGCGCGCTTTTATTGTCAAGCTAACTTTCAACTACGGGACGTGTCACCTTGACCTTCCTTATCGTTATTATGAAAACATAATTTCACATCCTGTTACAGTAACATTTAAAGATTTAATCAAATTAAGCATTAAACAACACTTTTAGCATTAAAATATGTAAATGACCTGTTAAAAGACTTTTAAGGAGGCGGCGAAAATGCAAATTTTATAAAAACAATGCATATAATTGTACTACGGCACAGGAGTCTGAAATTCTGCCAATAAGACTCCATAAAAAATACCCGCCCCCCCCCCCCCACTACACCGCTCAAAAAAAAAATATTGTGTTTATTAATATGTAATTTATAGTTTAAAAAAAATAAAAATAGACTTCTGAATTCTTATTGATAGAATTTCAGACTCCTGTGACTACGGAGAGAATGATGTCATGAAAATAAAAATGTTGAATGATTTTTTATCAAACTTTGTATAAAACGAAATTTTGTCACTTTATCACATTTTATATCTGCTGTTGTACATGTATTTGTGTAATGTATTCTAGAAATGTTAGCGATGTAATTAAATTACAGTTGAGCCATGTCCACATTATTAAATATCTACGTGATACAAAAGAATGGTCGCTCTTTTAGCTTTGAATAACTTAATAACTTTATACAATTTCTAGATCTATTTGTTGTTTGTATGTCAAGGAATGAAATAATTACAAAGACAATGTATTCTGCTATTGTCGACAGCTGAGGAAAGTCTACACCTGGAATGAATCTAACATTAATTTGACAGCCAGGGACGGACCGATTTCTAATGTTGGCAAAACTTGTGGTCCAACCCTTTTGTATTATCACACATTCGCAAAGTTACTGAATACTTCCTAATGTACAGTAGTAATATATATGTCTTGTATAATGATAGTTTGCTGTTGTATATATATTTACATATGTATCTGTATAATATTGTCTTGATGTACATTACCATAATATCTTGTGTGATGATTACAATAAAATATGATTAAACTAAACTGGAATGGATGGAACACTTCATTCACTGCTAACAAAAGTACAAATTTAAGGTAAACTTGAAACTAAAAAAACCAACTTGCGCTAAAAATAGACTGAATATCTGCCTCAATCAATCGAACCTTTCTCGCTAGCATCTCTTGCATTCTGTGTTTGTTATAAATAAAGTCTAACACGACCTGATTTGTTTTCCTATTAAACGAAGAAGACTGGAATTAATTGATATTAAGAAATAATATACCACAAACATGTCACTTAAATAAATTCACAGTATAAGGAGTTCAGATGCGAAAGAATTATATCGAGTATAATAATCTGAACGACAAAAAATCATTTTATTCAAGTGGAATCACTTTTTGAGATATATCATTTCGATTCTAACACGACTGCGACATCCATCGGATAATTATCCATGACTTCGAAAGAATCTATCTCAGACAGTGACTTTTTTTTCTTAAATAAAACCATTGCCGTTTAGATGTGTGGTATCGTAACTCCAAACATTGAAGTCATTGTTTTTGAGATATTATTTCTAAAGCAATTTTGTTGCCGAAATAGCACATGAGACTACGTAACTGTACGGAAATTGTCGAGTGTCAACACGGGCCTTACCCTACTAAATTTCTATAATGAACTTGTCCATCTTTCAATTTGGATAGTGCCATTTTTAATAATTAAAAGGCGTGCTTACTAAAAAAAAACATACTGACTGAAAGGTCACGATCAGACTGCACGGATGTGTAAGCTGAACATGATCTGCACTGGTCCCAAAGACAGAATCAATCGTGTCAAGCATGATAAGGGTTAATGGAATGTGTGGTGTGGTTGAAGGGGCGGGGTTGGAGGGGAGTAGAATCAGTTGAATCATCAACAGTGTTTTGGTATGTGCACACATACGTAAAGGGAATGACCTTTTTACTACTAAAAATGCAAGTCTTATGATCAACGCTGCACGAGAGCGTTCATCCGTCTGACAGCTCACCAATCTACTTCAAACAACATTACAAGTAAACATTTCAAGTTTATTTATCTACATATAATAAAAAATGTCACGGACATTTTTCATAAATTATAATAACTAAGCAACAAAAACCAGACTAAACCACTTTGAACGAAAATAAATCAGAACATAACATCGTGACAGTATTAAGTGGACAGAACAGTGTTGTTTCGACCAAAATTACTAAACCTTGATCTTTGAATAATATACAAATAATAATAATAATAAAGGTCTATTCTTGAGGAGCACTTAGCAAAAAAGTTTATAAATTAAACTTAGATTTTCTTAAATGTATACCTCTATAATAAATATTTGATTTTGTGTCATTTTGTAAAGGATCCAAACATTTGTATAGGCTAATAACAGCATTAAACCGCCAAATATGTGACTTGGCGATGGACTTCTATGTTTAAGCCAATAAACTTTCTGACTTGACTTGACTTGACTTGTCATTAGATATTCAAATTCACAAACAAATATGATTAAGTGAGCATTATAATGACAACCATTTTTGCATGACGTTTTTGGTGATGTACATAAAAAAATATAACAAAAATAGAAAATGTATAAATTATGTTTCTGTGCTGTTTTTACTATGATGGCGCGAAGTGATAATGATAGCATTAGCTGTACGGATAGAAAAAAATGTAATTAGATAGAAAAAATATTATGATTTTGACATAAAAACTATAGATATACATAACCACAAACATACAAACATGATATAATAAATAAACGCCCAGCGTTTCCATGACAACTAGAAAAGTATAACAATGTAACTAAATAAAAACATTTTTTTTCAGAAAGCCGTGTTTAGTGAATAGTATATTATAGAGACAGTGAGATAGTTTTAATATTGTCCTAGCTCTGTATTAGGGAGTTCTGTAATCGTTTCATTTTCCTTGACATCCGTCTGGATAATTTTGCCTTTCTTGCTGGCTTTACGAGTGGATTTATGAGCTGCTCCGATATTTTTGAGTAAACTCCATTTATAAAATTATCTAACTTCTTCAACTGCTTTTCTGCTTTTCTATCAATAAATCCGCCGTCGTCCACAACATGGAGCCAAGATTTTGTATTAAAGTACATTTTGTCCAAGTCCATAGCAATACTTTCAAAAATATCGTGACTTTTAATCACCTGTAATTGTTCATTTTCAAGTGGTATTTCTTTTAAGTTTTTCAAACCTGTCTTCTTCTGCCCTCTCATTTTAAAATCTTCTGCCTCATTAAAAGCCAATGGTCCGTTCAACCATCCAAAATCTTCATCGCTATCGTCTCCCGTCCAGAAATCCCACTCATCATCTTCGTCACTGCTATCGTCATCATCGTTTTCAACAAAACCCCAGAAATCATCAAATTCGAAATCATCGTCTGGGAAAAATGGAAAGAAGCCGCCTGGTGTTGTGGTTGGTGCAGATGTTGACGGGCTTGCCGTTGTTAATACTGGCGTTGTTTGTGTTAATGGCTGCTCCGTGGTCAGTGTACCGGTGGTAGGTTTCTCCGTGGTCGATGTAGCTGTGGTAGGTTTCTCCGTGGACGGAGTGGCCGTTGTTTGTGACTGAGTGGTTATTTTTCCAGTTGTTTGTGGACTCGTCGTTGACGGAGTATCTGTTGTTGTCGGGGTCTCGGTGTTGCTTGTTGTTGTTTTCAAAGTTTCAGTAGTTGTAGCTACCTGTGATGTTGTAATCTCAGTAGTAGGTAAAGTTGGTGTGCTTTCTGGTATATTTGTTTTTGTTGTAGATGCTACCGTTGTTGTCGTCGGAATTTCTATTGTTGTAGTCGTCGCTGGAATTTCCGTTGTAGTTGTCGGAATTGTGGTTGTTGTTGTTGTAGGAAATTCAGTTGTTGTTGTAGTCGTTGGAGTTTGTGTTGTTGTTGTTGTTGGGGTTTCCGAGGTTGTTGTTGGGATTTCTGTTGTTGTTGTTGTCGTCGTCGTCGGAATTTCAGTTGTTGTTGTCGTTGAAGTTTGTGTTGTTGTTGTCGGGCTTTCCGTTGTTGTTGTCGTCGGAATTTCCTTTGTTGTTGTAGTTGTCGGAATTTCAGTTGTTGTTGTTGTTGAAATTTCCGTTGTTGTTGTCGTCGTCGTCGTCGTCGTCGGGGTTTGCGTTGTTGTTGTGACATCTTCTATATCGTCAATTTCTGTCGTAGTACCTGTACTCTCTGTTGTAGTGTGCCACGGGAATGTCGGGATTTCAAAAGTTATGTCACCCCTCAGAATGCGAGGGGTCGTTGTCTCAGTTGGTATTGGTACTGTCGGGAACTCAGGTAGAGGAAATCTGATATCTCCTCTCATTGATATCGCAGGTCTATCATTTTCATTAATTTTCCCTCCAACAGTTACGTTGCTTCCAGTGGAGGCGGTGCTCGGTTTAGTAGCACTGTTTTCTGGTCGTCTGCGACCGACGAAATGTTCAAGGTCGAAAAGGTTCTGCTTGCCGATACTGATGGGAATACCTTCCACACGGGGCCGTATGGTAGCACAACATGCATACGAAATACACAGAACACCTGAAATACAGAAAAATAAAACCATACCTGTTAAAAGAGACAAGAATTATTCGTTCCCATTTGTTAACTTTTTAAATGCTGTCTAAAGGTTAGTTGTGAGAAATTACTATTCTCCTTTTTAGATAAATGTGCTATGCTATATCATAGAAATAAAACTAGCAAGATAAACATAAAACAGACAAAAAGTAATGAAAAATCTCGAATTTTTACGTATTTTTGAGAGCAAATAAGTTTCTAAATTTGTTTTGCCAATTTTTACAATGTCCGCTCGAACCGAGGGCGTTTTGAAATACAAAATGATTTGACTCTTGGTGTATCTATATTAAAACGCAAGGAAATTAGAAATTAAATCTTGAGAGTCGTATTTGAATATTATCAAAACTGATATTTTATTGTAAAACTCAATTATTTCACGCTGATTGACAGAGGATTAACATCTGTATAATTTAAAGACGGCATTTAAAAAAAATTGATTAATGACGTTTTTTTCCACATTACTGTACAGGTACTGATACAACTGAACGTAGAAGATGCTTCCATTTTTCAAATGATAATAATAATTAACAATAATAATGATAAATTAATTATTAAATATATAGATCTATATAATAAAGACAAAAAAAACAAACAAAAACTGGAGGCAAAAAAGCGATTCAAAGTCTTTCTGGTGCTAATGAACCTGTTTTCAATGTTGTACAAATTGAATTATTTCAAGAAAAAACAACAAAAAAACTTACCAATCAATATACGAAATTTCTGCATTTTTGTCAGTGTTTTTTCCTTTTCAGGTATTTTCTGTTGTGTCGTATTGTTTCAATTAATGTTTTGTTCTTTATTTTGTCCTTTTATATTGGCATTTACGAATCAACACGTTATTTTTATAATTTTATGGGATGTCCTATCATCGACACCCACAGGTTATTAATCAGACCAATTAGAAATTTGTGTATGAAAAATTGACATTTATGACTTTCGGACCGAGGTCATCCCTTATCACTGTAGTGAACGAAAATTCGATAGTTGGCTGTCTCCGTTTCTGTGTACAGATGAGTAACTGTTGGTAACATGTTTATATAGATATGTATTATGTAGGGATAACGCATGTTTTTTTCGTGTTATAACATCTGCAGAATCCCGAGGGATTGGTTGGTACCCGAGCCCGTTAGGGCGAGGGTACCAACGTATCCCGAGGGATTCTGCAAATGTTATAACACGAAATGAACATGCGCTAACGCTATTCTAGCATAAAACGCATAAAAGCTGATAAATGGATACAATGTCTCTCAACGTCATTAATTTTCCACGAAATGCGTGAATGCCTGAGTTGTTTTTTACGGTGACGTAATTTCGTTTTGAATTATCCGTTTTAGGGCCGAATGACGTTTACGCTTTGCCACGGAACGCGCATATATAAAAAGGTGTTAAAACAGCACGCGAGCGCGAGAATCTCTCTGTTAACACACGTTTTCTCTCCTGTTAAAACACCCCCGAAAAGTGACAAGAACAGCAGTTTTATGCTAGAATATAGAATGAGCTTTACTTTATTCAGTGGGTGTAAAAATTTGTCAATATTGGATACATACATGTGCTCATAAAATATAACTAAGTGGATGACTATATGCAGTCAAAGAAGTAATGCAAAAGATGATATCAACTCATAATTGTATTATCTAGACGGTCGATATATAGACATATGCAGCTGTCGAAATGAATAGAAAATGTAATATTGCGAGTCAAAACTATGTGGAATTTACAACTTATTAGTCTAGTAATGAATAAAAACTGGAGTTATTTATCTTTTCGTAAAAAAAAAAACACCAATAATTAACTTTTTCATTGAACAAGTTAATGTTACTATTGGTTGGATCGGTACGATGGTATGATACTGACATGCCGTCAACAACTGTGCAGATTTACTGATCTGCCGAATAGGGCTTAAACTAACTTGATTACAAACCGTAGTCATGTTATTCTAAGAATAATGTTTTTCAAGGGAAATTTGACAAAGTTTTGCCAATATGTTACTCATTATGGTTATTGTGATTCAACGCTTTTAGAAAAATGTCATAATATATTCTTTAAAAAAATAGTATCTAAAGAAAAGCCAAATCACCCGCCTTTACCACGCGTACAATTTTATTTTGCAACAGTTGTACACGATTGTCTACAGTGGCTTGCTATACTTTTGCTAAACGATGGGGATTGGTCAATGACTGGCGATCGTGACGTGTCTATCTACCGTGAAATATCGCTCTGCTTCCCCAGATGGCTGGGTTGCAATAAATATTAAACATAATACATTTATCACACATACTTACGATTGTTTTTCCCATTTTTACATATTTTTCATAACTGGATCATGTCTTGGCCCGTTTGTTAACGCTAAATGAATGTCGGGGATTGAAATGACGTATTTTACGTATAATCTCAACTACGTTCATCACGTTATGATGAAATGCGAAAGACATAAACAAAAATAATACAAGAAAGTAAGTAAGTCTCTCTCTATATACATTTAGTTAAAACTTATAACTATAGACCGTTATGATTTGTAACGTCTAGTATCCCGAAATACCGAAATATGTGGACTATATCCGCAGATGTTTTTGCGATTGTATGATTCCAGCAGCCTTGCGTTGCTGCATTTAGTGGTTAGCAACATTACGCGTTGCATGTAGACTTTTTTTTAGCAATTTGCGAAAAATGGATCTCTTTTTAAATATTTTACTACATCAAAAAGTATTGCAAGTCTGTAAAAAAATTCTAACTCCACATATTTCCCTAAAAAAACCAGCGATTTCTTTACTTCTGTTACGACCTTTTAATTCTATTCTGTTGATTTTTTTTTATAAGAATGAATACGTCATGTCCTAGCGGCCCGGTAGAAATAAAGTTTCAAATGACCTTTGTTAATAATTAGTAAAAAAAACTTGATTTGTTATTGTGTAAGTAACATGTTTTTCACTGTCTGAATTACGATTTTTTTCAGAAACCACCGTTTATATCATTGTTATTGGTTGCATTCATATGATTTTTGTTACTAATTGTTATTTAACATCTCGGAGAAAAACTGCTCTAATACATATTATGTTGTTTATTTCAACATTCTCTTTTCATCGCTTTTTCACAATTCCAAGGCCAAATGCCTGCTTGTTTTTTACTGGGTAAATGTACTTAACGCAAGTCTTTATTTTATATATTTCGTATTTTGTGTAAATGCATGCATTTTTAGGGCCTCATAAAAGAATGTCGTGTTCAAATGAGTTCAATCGTTAAATAAAGGTCTTTATGATTATAATAATTATTATTACATGTATTATCATTATTGTTTTATTATTACATATGCTTTAATTTCATACACATTTTTTGCTTTACATATAAAAATCTAGTTAAAAACCTTATAAAACTTTCTTTCAGACAATTTCTTTCCATTATATTTGATGAATAGCATATTAACGCTACCAATTCTCAAAGTTATATCCAACTGTTTTTGTATACCGCCCTGAAAAGGCTGTCATCTCTCAGGGTTTGAATATGCGATGCTCTGTCAGGGTAGTTGGAAAATTAATACTAACGACTGAACAAATTGGATTGTCACTCGCGTATTCTGAAGTTGTTGATTCGAACATTTTCGTTTACTTTCTAGGAGAGTATTTTCTCAATGTGTTTATTCTGTTGTTGTCTTAGCAATGATATAATTAATGTTATGTTCATCAAATGCGTTTATTTGAACAAGTACATACTTCTTTTATATTATAAAAATCACATCACATCAAAGATTTCAATTTGCAATCATTTTCTTGTAAATATTGTACATTTTCCTGCAGTTATTCTACATGTTCTTGTAGGTATTGTACATGTTTTTGCAGTTATTGTACATGTTCCTGCATTTCTTGCAGTTATTGTACATGTTTTTGCAGTTATTGTACATGTTCCTGCATTTCTTGCAGTTATTGTACATGTTCTTGCAGTTATTGTACATTTTCTTACAGTTATTGTACATTTTTCTGCGGTTACATTAATATGTTATCGCGCTGATTGTACATTTTACTACAGTTATATATTGTACAATTTCTTGCAGTTATTGTACATTTTCGTGCAGTTATTGTACATGTTATTGCGCTGACTGTACATTTTCCTGCAGTTGTTTATGCAGTTATTCACATACGGTACATTTTCGTTTCTGCAGTTATTGTATATTTTCATGAAGTTACTGTACATGGTTCTGCAGTTATTGTACATTTTCTTGTAGTTATTGTACATGTTCCTGTATTTATTGTACATGTTTCTTCAGTTATTGTACATGTTCATGCAGTTATACATTTACTCGCAGTTATTGTACATTAACTTGCACTGAGTTATTGAGTATTTTATGCGTTATTGTACATATTTATTTCAATAGGATAATTTCAGTTCTTTAGCCGTACATTTTGTTAAAGACCAGCGGGCCTGTCACGTAATCATTTTAGTCCCAACCACTATAGAAAAATAGGATAGCAGGATTGCATAGAAATAATTTAAAGAAATAATTCAACCTTAGTCCTATAAACCCACATGATTGTCTATTTATAGAAATGTCATTTTAAAAATATATTTTTCTTTCTGCCCTTCACAAGGTTGAACAAAGGAAACATGATAAAATGTTTTTAATTTTTCAAATAATCTCATGATTATTAAACGCCACAGTGTCTTAACCTATACAAAGGGAACAGATCAGGCATTATTAAGACATTAGTTGTCCAAATATATTTAAACAATTAATATCACATTTTCTTAATAGGGATGCATCACATAAAACGCGATTTTGAAAACAAATACTTTTCAATAATTACACGAATAAATAGTTAAAGAGTAACCGAGCTCCGGGCCTGTACCCGGTGCATTGTTTTAGTGTAGTACCCACTGAAGCCCGATACTCTCCGTGTATGGAATAGGTATTCAGTCAAACATCGCATCAATATATCCATTGTTTTAGGTAACTATGAGTGTTTATTTCAAAGTTACACCCATCAGTAATATGGTTAGTAATTTAATTAAATCGAAATAAATTCATTTGAAAAGTCTGAAAACGTGCGACTGACAATCTTTCCAGTTCAAAAAAGCATATAAACATTCATGAAAAAGGAATTAAAACGGCTATTTCGTAATTCAATAGAATAATTTACGGACATTAAAAAAACAACAAAAACAAAGCAGTACGTCAAGAAAGTGACAATTTTCACAAAGGAACCTGCTTGTCAGTAACTGCCAAATGAATTCTAAATATGGATTTAATAAAGTAAATATCTACTATATATAAACAGCTGTTAATGGCTTTATCACAGTCGAAGATGCCACCACAAACTCCACCGGCTGCTAAGACTCCAACAATACAGACTGCGAAGACACACAACCCCCATCAGACGAGTAAAACACCGACCCATCCGGTAGCAAAGACGCCAACGCATTCCGGATCGAAGACGCCAACGTCTAAACCAGGATCGAGAAACGGCCTACCTCCTGCGCCTCAGCTGACCGTCATTAAATACAGCATAGATATTGATGTGATTAAATGCCCTATATGCCTAGAAGTGTTTAAATCTCCAAGAGTTATATCCTGCGGCCATTCATTGTGTCTTGAGTGTCTGAACTCTCTCATCTTGTATACGGAGTCTTCAAAAATCAAGGACTATTTTCAGTGTCCGGTCTGTCATAAAAACACTAAACCACGAGATACCCGTGCAATTCGGCAGAGATGGGCTTACCAGTTTCCAGTTAACTCTGTTATACTACGTCTATTACGCAACGCTACACTGAAAAATCCAAACGACACTGGAGTACACAAGGCCTTCTGTGAAGTTTGTCTAGTGAACAATCAAACACGGCCAGTCACTTCCTACTGTAACAGCTGTCTGGAACACCAATGCGACATCTGTACCAAACATCATGAGAAGCGTGAGGATACGCGAGATCATGAAGTTACTACCTTTATCACGAGAGAAGAACCTACTGAAAAAGTAGAAAACGCAAATAAACCCGAGGTGCAGCGTAAACATCGTGTGCCAAAAGGTGATGATAACGACAGACGAGTTAAATTCGACGCATTACGTGATGGTCGTCTGGTCCCATTAAGTCCGGCAGTTGTAGCTCAGACTGTGACGGCAGCAGACGGTTTAGCGGAGAAAAATATTGTTAAACTAGGACACTTTAATGGAAACGCGCCAAATGACTCAGCTACGTCAGACTTTCGAGCAGTCGCATTTATAACAAACAATAAAATCGTCCTAGCTGACCATGCGAACAAGAAACTAAAACTTTTTGACATTTCGCACAAAACTCGCGTTGAACTAATCACAGACTTGAACATTCGAGCAGATCCAAGCCATATGTGCCGTGTAAATGAAAATACTGTTGCCGTGACAACGGAAAGAGCGGGCGTTTTTCACATCCGTCTCTTTACCATAAGGGATAAAATATTTCATTTTGTACACCGCACCGTTGACAGCGTTCCGCTTGGACTAGGTTACACAGAAAACACTATCGTCTGCTCATTTCTCGAGCATCAGGCTTTATCTAAGTATCGTCTGACTAGAGCACAACAACGCAAGGTCGGCATCATTGCGCATGATCGATCAGGTAACGACCTGTTTCATCATCCTGGAGCGATGACTTCCGGTAGCTGGCAGGGAATGCCGGTAATTTACATCGCGGATGAGACGGAGTATGGCGTTACCGTATCGGCAATTGATCTCCATGGCGAAAAGAAGTCGTCTGTATTCTTTGAATGTGCGTTTCCAAAACCAAGAAGTTCAAAGAAGACAGCAAGCGGGTCCTCAAAGTCTGGGCGTACGAACAAAGCAAGAACTTCCAGAACACTTAAAAAAGATGATGCTTCCGACACAACGGTCGATTTGGAGAACACAAAAACTGTCTCAAAAAGTCCAAATACTAAAGACGTCAGGCAAAATGAACGCAAATCTGCGAGTCAAACAAAAGAAAACCCTGCGGAGCGATTGAGCGGCCGTCACACATTCCGACGTGTGGACGATTTTGGGCGAGTTTCAGTGGAACGTCGCGGGGGTCGGGAGATTGAACGTCCTCCTATGCCGTCAGCACTGAAAAGTGAATTGTCCATTGATCTAAATAAATTAACAAGAGATGAAAACGACCTAAATGAAACAATTGGGAAATCAGTAAACCGGAGGTCAACAAGAATCGATAGCAAGGCAGTAGAGAGAGCACAAAGGAAACCCGTCGGCAAAGTTCTCCCACAACCACCAAATGGCGCTAACTCTCGGGCGTCTGATAAATCGCCGAGCGACAACCCAGAATCCACAATTAATCCAAACTCTACAATAACATCCAGTTCAACCATTGGGACTGTGACCTTTTCTGTCCCGCCAAAACTGGTGTACCGGGCCGACAGCATTGCAGTCGACCATGTTGGCAACATCTACGTTTGTATGTCAAGCTCAAATAAGATCCACCAGATGTCACCAGATGGGCGCGTGAAGCGGGATCTTCTCACAGAAAAAGATGGACTGGTAGCACCAAAAGTCGTCTGCTTCTCTCAAAAGAACGACATATTTATTGTAACCAGTCTGAAAAACAATAAGGTCCATATGTTTAGATTGAAATAGACAGTAGTGTATAATTATACTACGTTATGTGAACTCCAAACTTGACAGTTTATAACATAAAATAATACAACTGTGCTATCTCTTTAAAAACTGACCTGTCTGGAACTCTACTTCTATGCTGTGGAACATGTTTTTCGTGCATGAATATTAGTTTCAAAGAAATATCTATGCATGGATTGTCTATAGACCTAGATAGTGCAGGTGTTCTATGTGTATTTTTGACTTGGCAGAATGTATATAGACTAGGGATATTAATCTTTACACAGTCACTGAGTGGTGTATTTTCGTATTATCTTTACACACAACATTACGATTACGATAGCCCTCTATTTAGTGACAGATTAGTGTTAAAGAGGAACATAGTGCTTTTCTTCTTTCTTTTATGAAATGGTGACAAGGACTAAAATCACCCCTCTGGACAAAAGTAACCCCTGCTCAATTTGACCAAGGCGGACAACACTCACCCCCTCGAGTTTTTTCAATTATATCCAACTTTTCACGTCAGTCCATTTAAAAAAAGGTATTTATCATATTGAAAATTTATGTATTTTTAGGTTTCTATAATGATTTTTTTCTTTTTCAAGTTTAAGACCTTTATTTAAAAAACAACAACAGGATTTATCTGCCTTGGTCAAAATGAGCAGGTATCATGCATTTTATATCTTGCTCTCATATTTTTCTTGACAAACTGCTATGACCAACAAAAGTACTTCATGGTAAAACTATAATAGTGCTACAGTTTTCTATAATTTAACAAACTGGCACTAAGCTATAATGTATGCTTCCTCTGCCAAAAACTGCTGAAGAAACTAAAACACTTTACCATAGTAACTGAATATACCTCCCAGGGCCCTATTCAAGTATGACTGAAACTAGAATGTGTCTGTAGGACACAGGGTGTGCCCCCACTGGTACATTTGTCACAAATAAGGGGCAACAGTTCAAATGTTTGCAGTCTTTAAGGGGCATAGCCTCAACAAACATTTTATGAAAAGGGTTCATTATTCTAGGCCATATACTTTTTGAGCTATGAGCATCACAAACAAAAAATCCACTATTTTGGCTATTTCAAGGGACATAAGGGTAATAAGCGCTAAGATTCTCAAGAAGAATGCCAAGTGTGCAAGGTCACATCATGATAAAGACTCAAGCAAGGTTTCATGAATTTACATCAGATACTTTTTGAGCTAGGCACATTATTAGGTGAAAATGTGCATTTTTGACTATTTCAGGGGCCATAACCTGGAAATAGGGGGCGGAGCCTGATGAAAAATAAGAGGCGCGCAAGTTCATATCATGATAAAGACTCATGCAAGGTTTCATCAATTTATATCAAATACTTTTTGAGCTAGGTGCGGATGGATGGACGCACGGACAGGACCAAATCTATATGCCCCCACCACTCATGGGGGGCACAAAAAAAGAAACTGCGGTACATTTTACAACTTTATTCATCAACAAATTATTTAAAATTGTTAAAATATTGCTTCCTGCAAGAAAACATCTATTTAAAAACATTTTGTTTGTGGAAGGTCAGTTTCATTAAGCTTTCTTTTTTAAAACAGATGATGAGTTATTAGGACAGGAATACATTTGCTAAGGATCACCAGTGAAAGTAGAATATTTGGCTCTAAAAATCTCCTGTGAACGTAGCTCATTTGGCTCTAAAGATCACCTGCGAATGTACACCATTTGGCTCTAAAAATCACCTGCGAATGTACACCATTTGGCTCTAAAAATCACCTGCGAATGTACATCGTTTGGCTCTAAAGATCACCTGCGAATGTACACCATTTGGCTCTAAAAATCACCTGCGAATGTACATCGTTTGGCTTTAAAGATCACCTGCGAATGTACACCATTTGGCTCTAAAAATCACCCACGAATGTACACCATTTGGCCCTAAAAATCACCTGCGAATGTACATCGTTTGGCTTTAAAAATCACTGTAAATGCAGACCACTCAGCTCTTAAAGTCACAGGTGAACATAGACAATTTGGCTCTTAAAGTCACATATGAACGAAGATAATTTGACTCTGAAAGTCACATGTGAAGGTAGACAATTTGGCTCTTAAAGTCACATGTGAATGTAGACAATTTGGCTCAAAAGAGCACCTGTGAATGTCCTGAAAATAGTACTTCTGTCTTCAATAGAAATTACCTGATAAAATTTTTTTTTGCTTAGATGCAATAAAGCTGAATGAAAATATAAATATCAGTGACTGTATTACAGTGCATGTGTTAATGAATGTGTTATTGCATACTGCATATTTTTGTATTGTATATGCATGTTATGTCAACACAACCAGCAGTGAGTTGTATCAAGAAAAGACTTGTCTAAGTCTGGAAAAAATATCTTGCAGATTTTTTTGAATAATGACATAGTGGTTATATCATTTTTCAGCATTTTAAGATCACTTACAGCTTCTTTGCAAGTTTAGCCTTACAACTGTTTACAGTGGAAGATATTAGGATAGACTAAATAATGTTTTTTAATCATTTTAACATTCTATGGTTTTGTGATACAATTAAATATTAAGTGTGTGGTACATTTATGAGGCTTAAATAAAGACTGAAACCCATCTATCTAGGCTTGTTAAAATTGTGTCATAGCAAAACCATATTAAGGCACATTTATGTCAGTGTTGTCCAGTGAAATTATTAGGTGCGGACGAGACAGTATGTTTTACAGTTTTAAAGCATTATTAATGTTGCAACTGTTACTTAATCTTGTTTTCTGCAGGTAATTACAACTTCCAGCATAAATCCAAAGTGGATAATAAATAAGTTCAGCTGCACTGTATTCTTGCTTAGTTCTCAATGTGTTCTTGCTTAGTTCTCATTGTGTTCTTGCTTAGTTCTCACTGCGTTCTTGCTTTGTTCTCACTGGGCTGATAAATCAGAGAAAAGTTCCCCGAGCCTAGGACTGACTGAATTATTTGCCCTTATCTACCAAGTTAACAGGAATGACTGAATTACTTGCCCTTATCTACCCAGTTAACAGGACTGACTGAATTACTTGCCCTTATCTATCAAGTTAACAGGACAGACTCCAAAAGGGAACAAGACCACTGTGTAGTGTATATGTAGAGACCTATTTGGAAAATTGTATAAAAATTTCTTCTGTTATAATTAAACAAGCTCTGAATCACTTACCAAAGTTTCACAGCTGGTTTGAACAACAGTGGTGGGTCGTGCAAAGTAAATTCTGTGAAATTATTTTGAAATTGTACCAGTGGTTTCCAACAAGAATATTTTTTCTACTTTATTATAGGTTTATCACATAGGAACCACTATACACAATACAGGAAAAAGTACTTATGCCAGTTGTAGGCCATGATTCTGAATTTTTTTCGTACTTCAGCCCTGGAGCCACGTTTTTTTCTCATTAATCGAACTGGCGGCAATGACTTTTAACACACAGGGTACAGGATCATCAAATAAGGAAGTTTCATTAGAATTACTTTGAATTCAAGCAAAGAGTTCCTGAAAAGATTCTTCTCAAAATTTACCCTATATATAAAGAAAACCTGCCCTGTCCCCTGGTGGCTTATGGAATCAACTGAAGGAATCTGGCAGAACATTTGTATGAATTTATTAAGAATTCAAGCCAGCAGTTTTTGACAAGAACATTCTCAATGTTTCCACTAAAGCTTCCTCACAAGACAGAGTTCTACACCCCAAGTGAGGTTGGGAATCCACTGCAGTGAGTGGCAAGTGATTAGAAGTATGCAATGTTACACACTTAGCCAAAGATGCTCCAGAAAGAGTACTGGAACAACAGGAAGGTCACTGTAACAAGGTCAAGTTGACCAGGTATGCAGTCTAGTTCCATGGAAGGATGCTATAGACCATGTTTGGTCAGCCTATATTTAAACCTGTAATTCAGTCAAAAACCAATTGTCTGGCTGTCAAAAGCCTGAAATCTGGACTATTTCTGAAAAATCCCAGGCCTTACGTTATTAAGTGATTTATGGTAAGTATTTTAAGGACTTCTTTTCTACATGTGTATTATTACCTTGGTTGACCTCAGAGATCTATACAGCAGATCCATTTCAATACTACAGAGATGTCCGTCAAAAGATGTAAATACCAAGTACGGTGAAAATCAATCAAGTAGTTAATAAAAGTTGTTGACCGAGTTAAGGAAAAAACCCTTACTGCATATAAACAGAATTTATTAAATGAACTAAGAAAGACAGTATTCAAAGTAACATGTCAATGTAATATTTATTAAATTAACTGACTAAAAATGACAGTACTCAAGGTTAAGACTTCAACCTAATAAAATAAGTTTTATCTCTTAATGACTCACTGATGCTGAGAGTTTGTACGTAGGTATCTGCTAAATAAAATGGCAATCAAAAGCAGTGCAGAATTCAGATATTATCATTCGGCTATGTGAATTTTCACAAGCCTGAAAATTTACTCCTAACAAAGTAGAAATGACTTTATTGACCTATAGTATTAAATAAAACAATTTCAACTGAAAAGATATCTTCATATTTCAAGCTGGGTTTATGATTAAACACAAAGAAGGCAAAATTATTCAGTCCTAGAACACTGCATATAAAATAGACATGGATGGAAAACTGTGACATTTCTTAAAGTCATTGAACACATACAAAATACATATTTCAACAAAAGTGATGTCAACATTGTATGACAAATTCCCTCTGAAACTGCTTGATTGAACAGCAAGTCCAAAAAGGGGCTTATTTGAAAAAAAAAAGTAATCAGACATAAATGTTTTATTAAAGTAACATGCCCACTTGTTTAGTTTCATTTGAATTGGATGACAACTGTTGGTTGAGCTGACATAAACAAGGAAGTGTGATGGACAAATGAACAGATCAAATACTACATGCCTCCCTGGTCATCAACACTGGGGGCATAAAACTGACAAATTCATTTACTTTAAAGAACACTGAAAAAAAAAACCACAATCTATGACTGTTTCTTTGTTTATAAAACAAGTATTTTCTAAGGCTGAATTAACAAAATGGAGTTCAAGGATTTAACAATGTTATTAAGAAAAAACAATTTAATACTGAGGACTATAGGAAAGACAGACTATATTTCTGAAACACATTTCCTTTTAAAAAGCTACTTTAAAAATTTTAAATTTTTTGTGATAAAAATATGGCTTAATTTTGTTAGTACAAGAACAAAAATTTTAAGTCTTAAAATGTTAAGAGGATAAATTTTTCACTTTCAGATACACTGCTTTTCAAACAAGTTAAGGTACGACAGAAACAAACTTGTGTAAGGCAGTGTATTTATAATCAAAATCACAGATATAAAAGACACTGACGACAAACCCGCATATAACAGAAGACAAACATTCTGTCATCTTATCACGTTTCACAGCATTATTTTTGTTCAATTTTTAACTGTTTTCAGAAACTTTTAAATAGCTTTAAGATATGTTTTTCACATGTTCATATATCAATTATTAAAATTCGAGAATACTTTGTCTAAATGCATTTATCTAGTGCTCTTACCTACGCAATCCGAAAACGAGAACTACAAACTGTTTGCTAGCTTCACCTAAATTTTTCTATATGGCAACATAATAATATCTTTAGACTTAAGACCGAGTGTCATTATCACATAGGGCCCTCACTTTTCTCTGTTGTTTTTCAGTCCTTGAATGGTTTCCATGGTGATGAATTTCCTCAGTAGAAACCAGTTTTTCCTCAGGATTTCAACTTGCTGTTTTCATTTTGTGTATGACCGAGATTTTGCACACAGCAAAAACACATTTACACATTATTTTGGTATTTCCCGCAAGTTTTTTAGTTCGGAACATCAGGAATTTTTTAATGCTCTTTCAATATATCCATACTCCTGCGCATTTTCCATAACTTTAGCAAATTGTGCGTACAAATTCTGCATGCTTTCATGCTTCAAACTGGGCATTTTTGGTATATGTAAGTCTAGAGGCGGCT